>NW_026926192.1:0-27450 GCF_032062105.1 Saccostrea cuccullata | reverse complement strand
TAATTAATTCATTCTATAAGTAGTAGTTTTATACTCAGAAGTCCACATTATTTTATTATATTAGTAGATTAATTTATGTTTTAACTACACATGGTAACAAATACACTTTGAGGCGCTTAAAATCATGTTATTAAAATATCGATTTAAACATAGATATGTGCATATTGTTTATCTCAGTAGTATTTTCATCTTCCAAGGTCCACATTATTTTATTAGTTAAAAAATTAGCATAATTATTTACTATATAAGATTAATTTATTTTTTAACTACACGCGGTAACAAATCCACGTTTGACGGCTATTAATATCATGTTATAAAAATATCGATTTAACATATGTATTATCCAAGAAATTTATTTTTATTATTTCTCTTTTGTTTATGCAAATACTATAGCTACTACAACATTTTGAATTATATAATAAAAGAATTATTTCAATGCAAGAAAAAGACCAAAGGCATTCCAAGGAAATCGTTCCATCTTCTGCGCTCCACCGTTCGTTCACCATTTACTTTGCGCTTGCGTCTCCTGTCTGCTTCCAGTCCGTGTTCACTCACCGTTCACCATTAACTCATCGTTCACCGAGTTGCGTTCACCGTTCGCACATCGTTCACTCACCGTTCGCTCTGCGTTCGTTCACCGTTCGTTCACCGTCTTGTTCATCTGTTGGTTTATTGCTCCAGGTGGAAAGTAGAACGTTTCAGGGACTGTATAAGGTAGTGATAACTCATATAAAGTGATCTGTCTAATTAAGAGCTAGACAGCAATATCTGTTATTCATTCCAGCACAAGCTCCTGCATGTTTCTGTATGTGCTTGGTGACAGTAAATATAAACAGAAGCGTAATTGGTGGACTATCAAGAACAGCACAGCGGATCAATGTTTGTCTATGTGTGTTGTAATACTGAGACTGAGATAATTCCCAGATCACACGGTGATTATTTGGCCAGCCCATTAAGTCTACATCTGATTCTACCAGTCTAAATCCTTCTCTTTTACTTCCACTTAACATCGAACTAAACTCGTCACTTGTTGTCACTTGCTTTTCTACCATATCAGAGATATCCATAACGTTTCTTCTCATGGCCACCAGTTGTGAGGTTCTCACTTCATCACACATTCCCACAAACATTGACTCTGATATGTGTTGTATGGCTTTAGTTCTGAGAATGATTAAAATGGATCTATATTCTTAATGACCAATTTTTCGCCTTTGTAAAACTATAATATAATTATCATAATTCATAATTTTTACATTTAAAAGTCATAAAAATACTTCCTCTAACGGAATCAGTTATTTTTCAACTCAAATGGAAATCATTCCTTTCTTTTAAATAGTGAAATTTATAACTTAAAGTGTTTAGGATATATATTATGCTTTAAATTTAGTGGTGTAAAAAGTTAAAATCAAATTTACTGTCAACAAATTACACTGATTTCACTGACACAGATGAATTAGGAATTGTTTTTAGAGTTATAAATTCTTGTCATGAAAACTTACATTTGTGAGCATCTAATGGAATCCATTTTCAGTGGCGTATTTTCCTTTCTGCTATTGATTAGGCTAGTGTCAGGTCACGGATTTTACCTCAAGGAGCTTCCTTAGGATAGGTATTGGGGATCAAGCTCAGACACCGACGGTTTTAATTTGACAAGTGAATATAAAGTGTATATAAATATTGTAGATGTATCTCAGTTAATTATGCGTAGGAATGATGGAAGCTTTTCTTACTGAATCAACATAATCAAATTCAGTCAAGTATTGTATTTTCTGCTTACCCAATATAACTCCAGTTATTGAATTTTGTTTCCTGCATGTATTATGGACACCTGTTGCTTTTCAATTTGATAAAATTTCCTGATACAGATTTGAAATTAATAACACTTAAACTTTGGCTTTAGAAATAGTCCTTAAGCAAAAGTGTAGCATTATAAAAGGAAAGGTATCAAATTGTGGATTGCTAAGAATGGTTTTTAGGTCCCACCATGAATATGGCCAGGGCAGATAGTGTTTCTTATGTCCGCCTTCTGTCCTTCCGTCAAACTTTGCAGTTAGCTCAGTTCAAAGCTCAGATTCAAAGAAAGTATTTAAATATTTTCTTCAAACTTCATATGCTGTTACATGTACATATTGATGAGAGTCATTCAGGTGACCTATTGCTATCCGTTTTTGTCGGTCGACATGCGTCACTGCTTGATGTATTGGCCCCGGGATCAGGGGTTTTGGTCTTAGAATGGGGCTCGAATGATTATATAGTGAAAATGCATTAATTCTTTGAAAATCTCTGCTCCTACGTATTAAATAAACCAACGAAGTACATAGTTATGATGAGCAAGAGAATGTCTCTACCAAAATGGTAGATTTTATGGCCCTAGCTGGATCAGGAGTCCTGGTGCTAGGGCAGGGCTCTTTTGATTATATAGTGAAAATGCATTATTTCTTTGAAAATCTTTTCTGCTCCTGGGTATTAACTTTGTGCATAGTTATAATGAGCAAGAGAGCCTCTACAAAAATTGTGAATTTTATGGCCTGAGGTTAAGGGGTTCTGGTGTTAGGGTAGGGCTCTATTGATTATATAGTGAAATGGAAATATAAGGAATCACTGTCTAGTTAGTTGAGTATGCCAGGGACATCAACGATATCGGAAAGATGGGATAATTTATGCATACCGGGCTTCACCAATTTTAAGTTTTTATCGTGAATCAATTTCTTTTGATGATGAGTTGATGTAATAGGAATGTGTTTCAAGAGGCTGGCTAAAAATTGTTAAAACTACGTCAATTATCAAACAAGTAAGATTTTAAATGAAAAAATCTATAATTTTTTACTTATATGTCAGGATTTAGAAAAAGTAAATGAATCTAACAAAATTCTTCATAAAAAAAATTTCCCCACATGCATATGATCATTTCTTATTCTACATGTCTAAGACATTTCTTTCAATAAAACCAGGTTTACTTTCTGATTTTTAGATCTGAAAATCAATACAAGGCACGTAAGTTAAATTTTACTTTTATAATCAGTATTATCTCTGTTTCTCATTTGAATTCATTTCCAGGTTTGGTAAAATAAAAAAAAATAAAATTCAGAAATCCCTCTGAAAAATAATGATGATGATTTAAAAAAAATGTAAAATATATTTACATAATCTAACTGGTACTGTAAACCAACTTTTATTTGCGACGACTTTATTTGGAGATTTAATGGAGTAAAACTAGTTCGCAACAATTACTTTTCCGATAGACCTTTTAAATCTTCTTCAATCAAGCAAAGAGACTAAGTACTGGTTCGCAGTCGTGAGAAATAATCGCGATGATGTGGCTCTCGTGAACTTGACGAAAATTTCTAGCACGCGAATAAAAGTTTTACTACGGTTATATCAATCGAATTCCAAAGACGCATTTGAATGATGTAAAAACAGTATTTTTTCTGTTAAGTTGTTTGAAGCATCTATTATGGCTGTCAGGAACAACCCTGACGCTGTGTATAAAAGTGTCTGTGGTTTTCGTGAAGCTTGAACATAAGTTCTGCTATACGTTCATAATAAGATTTCATTGTGGATTTCATAGCCGCTTTAAAATTTCAAAATCAGATTGGTAGAAAGATCGAACAAAGTGGTATGGTTTCAGAACAAAGGGAAATCGTAACCTTACGGATTTTTTTGAGTGAATTTGATTTTGTTATCACTCTACTAGTTGTGTACCAAATAGGAAAAACATGGCAATGAAATGTCAGACGATACCAAAAAAGTTATCGTGCAATTCATAGAAAGTGGATACAGGGCATGAGCAGTTTCAAAATGTTTAAAGATAAACAAGTCTACATTTTCGGAATTTTTAAGCCACAGTCACAATTTCATATAAAGTTTCATTGTCACATTTATGATTTTAACAAACCCTTGCTATTGAAGAAACCTAAAGCTTTGAATGTCTGCTCTAAAGCATGAAGCTTAGGGTTAAATTTTTTTCATTTAAAAAAGACAGCATAGTGATTTATGGTACCTGATCCCATCTCTGATGTTTTTTTTATGAGGTAATTCTTTGTTTTGCTCCTGATATGTTAGTCCGTTATTTACACACTGAATTGACAACAGATAATCACGTAACCTGATCTGTTGTCAGCTGATTCCCAATATTTGTTACTAATGTAAATAATTGGTCAAGCGGTGCGGGATCGTGAACAAAAATTTATACATACAATCCCAATATTTGTTACTAATGTAAATAATTGGTCAAGCGGTGCGGGATCGTGAACAAAATTTAATAAATACATTCCCAATATTTGTCACTTATGTAAATGATTGGTCAAGCGGTGCAAGATCGTGAACAAAATTTAATAAATACATTCCCAATATTTGTCACTTATGTAAATAATTGGTCAAGCAGTGCTGGATCGTGAACAAAAAATATATAAATACATTCCAAATATTTGTTACTAATGTAAATAATTGGTCGAGTCGTGCGGATGAGAACAAAAAATAAATAAATACATTCCCAATATTTGATATTAATGTAAATAATTGGTCACGCGGTGCAGGATCGTGAACAAAAATTTGAAAAAAATACAAGTATAAACTATTCTTTATTTGATCGTGAATAAAAATTAATAAATAGTCTTTATTTAATACCAATGCCAACAGAGTATATTTGACAGTGACTTTTGTGTTTATTATACCACAATTCATGTACATGCATTTGAAAAAAAATATGTACAGAAGATAATTTTACAAATTAAAGTTTAGATAGAAATAATATTTGATTGATTCTCATTATTGCATAAAATATTCATTCATTACACAAGCAGAAAAAAATGTTACTTTGGTGGGGGATAATGCATTTACCTTATAAGATACAATATACCAATATTTTATTAATTTTCTGGGATTCAATGAATTTTTATTTGAATTCATCCACAAAAGTCATGCAAAATTAAAATTGAGATCCCTAAAGTCGAATACCTAACTTCCTTTGTGTATTTCTAGTGAAATACATTATATATAAACACATATAAACTGGCATATTTGTATAAATAAATTCCTATAAAAAAATGTAACCTCTCTATAAAAGTCACTTTTAATGTCTACCGTAGGGTACTCCTTAATAAGGTTTTAATATAAATTATGATAAGCAATGGTGTCTCTTTCATTTTATTATGGACTAGTTGCAAGTATTAAACAGACGGAAAAGAAAATATGAAATGAGAAGAGGATATGTAAATGATAAATCTATATCAGGTGAACTCCTACTAATATCATCTGACATTTAATTATTTAAGGAAATCCATTGGAAAACTCTCTGTATTCTCATTTGTGTAGCTGTTTGCATGTTGTTGAGCGGTTTTTGTCTGAGAGATTGTTGGTATGAGTATAGAGCAGCCTGGAGGTTCCCTGTCACTTGTTGACAGATCCCCAGAATCTGCCACGATATGTCTCTGTATAGTAATCGTATAAACCGTCCCTGATCAAAGTGAACTAGGATCTGTAGATCATCTAGAGCTGTTTGTGCTCGCATTCTGTCTACATGTCTGTAGCACAAGAACTCTAGCATGTATAACAGTACCAAGGGTGGTACAAATAATAAAGGCCAGTGTCTCTGTAGAGCAGACTGTTGTTCAGGTATCAATTCACTGATGTAATGGATTCTATTGTTAAGTGTGATATCATCTGCTACAGCCTGTCTCAACTTTGTAGACCAGGACTGCCCCCCTACAGCCTCAGTATACATCTCTGTATTTACATTACCCATATACATCACATACGGCTGTGCTAACTTGACCTTGATCATCTCTATAATAGATAAAGCTTCCATGTATTTAAGTGTCTTGTAATAATACATGGCGATGTACAGCATGTCTGTAATACAACCAAACTTGGCTGCTAATTTCAGCATGTGACAGGAGATTTTATCATTTCTATAAATCAGTTTGTTGTCAGGTGTGTAAGTTTCCATGTGTAACATAAAAGCAGTGTACTGAAGGACCCTAGCGGTCATGTTCTGTAGTTTGAGGACTTGATACTGTGTCAGGAGGGGTGAACCTACCATCTGTTCTATTGTATGTAGATATCTAATGCAGATTTGTATGTTCAATTTGCCTAGCATTTCGTGCTGATGAATTATTTCAAGAAATAGATTTATATCAAACTCAGCCTCAGAAATCAGAGTATAATCATCTGTACAGATGGAGTTTCTGGGGTTATAGAGGACATCTATAATACAGGATCTAATGGAGGGACTATGTAGCAGAAATGCTAATCCCTTTTAGTACAACTCTGACAGTCTTATAAATAATTTTTGTTGTTTGACACCATGAATTTTACTCAGAAACATGTTGTTGCCTGGAATGAAAAAGTTGGGATAGACCCCCTCATACACCCATTTGAGGATATGTCTATAACAGACCCAGAAACCCCCCAGGAGATTTTGTGGACACCAGTGAGGTATTATATTTTGTTGAATCACCCAGAAAACTGACGTCTTCATGTGATAGGAACACAGTAATTTATCATCATCACCTACTCCATTGTTTATTATTTCTGTTAAGATCAATTTAAGTAAGACATAAGTTAAGAACTGACAGTGATTCATTACATACACAAGTTTTTGTTCTGCTCTGGAGAAAGAAATTCTCCATTCATGATCTTCATGATTTCCTAGCTTGTGTCCTATAGCTACAAAGTGGCATCCATTCTTCACTATATCATTAACAACATGAGGCTGGGGCCATGAGTGACATCTGTCTATCCATGGGGAGGCAGATGGAGGCCAAAAGTCACTGACAAAACAGGAGGCATGATCATATTCTAGTGTTCCATATGATCCACTGATACAGGGTCCATGTGGAGTGGGGTTATAAGGTAGTGGTAACTCAGATAAAAAGATCTGTCTGTGTTTAGAACTAGATATATAATACCTGTTGTTCATTCTAACACACGCTCTCCTGATTCTTCTGTCCATGCTTGGTGACAGTGAATTTAACAAAGTAAATCCTGGTGGACTATCAGATAAGTCACAGAGTATTAGTGTTAGTCTATGTGTGTTGTAATACTGAGACTGAGATAATTCCCAGATCACACGGTGATCATTTGGCCACTGCATAATGTCTCTATCTGATCCTTCCAGTCTGAGTCCTTCTCTGCGACTTCCACTCAGCATTCCTCTGAACTCATCACTTGTTCTTGCGCCCGCACTGATGTCGCACATCTCTCCTCATGGCCACCAGTTGTGAGGTCGACACAGTCCCATAAACATTGACTCTGATATGCGTCGTATGCCTCCAGTACTGAAAATGATGAAAGTGTGATTTATATTCTTGAATAATGAATGTTTCACTTTTGTAAAACTATAATAGGATTATCATAATTGCCAATTTTTACATTCATAAATCATAAAATGAAAAATACCTCCTCAACTGCATCAGTTATTTTTCAACTCAACTAAATCATTCATTTCATTAAATAGTGAAATATATAAATAAGTGTCTAGGATAAATACGTTTTAAATTCAGTGGTGTAAAAAGTTAAAACCAATTTTACTGTCAACAAGTTACACTGATTACACTGATACAGATGAATTGGGAATTGTTTTTCGTGTTATAAATTCTTGTCATGAGAACTTACATTTGTGAGCTTCTAATGGAGTCCATTTTCAGTGGCGTATATTACTTTCTGCTATTGATTAGACAAGTGTGAAGTCACAGATTTTACTTCCAGGAGCTTCCTCTCGATAGGTATTGGGGGCTCAAGCTCAGACACCGACAATTTTAATTTGACAAGTGAATATAATATTGTAAACGTATCTCAGTTAACTCTGCCTAGGAAATATGAAAACTTTCTTACTGATTCAAATTCCGTAAAAATGTTAAATTTCCTGTATACCCAATATAACTCAAGTTATCCATTTCGTTTCCTGCATGTAGTATGCACTCCTGTTGCTTTCGATGAAATTTTCTGATACAGACTTCAGATTAGTAACACTTAATATTTGCTTAAAATATTTCCAGCAATGGGATGAGTTTTGTCCTTAAATATAAAGCAAAATTGTAGCATAATAGGATAGGTTTCAAATTGTGGATTGCTAGAATTTTTATTATGTTCCATCATGAATATGGCCGGGGCATATAGTGTTTGTTATGTACGTCTTGTGTCCTTCCGTCACACCTTGCATTTAGCTCAGTTCAAAACAAGCTCGGATTCAAAGAATCTGTGATATTTTCATCAAACTTCATATCCTGTTAGATATTGATGATAGTCACTCAGGTGACCTATTGTTATCTGTTTTCGTCCGTCAATGTGTGTCACAACTTTATATGCACTGGCCCTGGGATCAGGGATTCTGGTGTTAGTGCGGGGCTCTATGTTTATATATTAGTGAAAATGCATTATTTCTTTGAAAATCTTCTCTGCTCCTAGGTATTAAATAAAATAAGAAAAACATAGTTATGATGAGCAGGAGAGTGCCTCTTCCGAAATCGTAAATGTTATGTCCCTAGGTTCAGGAGTTCTGGTGCGAGGGCAGGGCTCTTTTGATTATTTAGTGAAAATACATTGAATCTTTGAAAGTCTTCTTTTCTGCTCCTGGGTATTAACTATGTGCATAGTTATGATGAGCAAGAGTGCCTCTACCAAAATTGTGAATTTTATGGCCTAAGGTTTAGGGGTTCTACTTTTAGGGTGGGACTCTATTGATCATATAGTAAAAATGCATTATTCTTCTCTTTTCCTAGGTATTACATAAAAAAAAACTAAGTTTATAGTTTTGATGAACAAGAATGCTTGTTCCAGAATTGTGAATTTCGTGGTCCGAGGGTCAGGGTTTCTGGTGTTAGGGCAGAGCTCTATTATGATTATATGGTAAAAATACATTGATTGAATCTTTGAAAATTTTCTTCTCTAATCCTGGGTAATTATTAAACTAACTAAGTATATAGTTATGAGCAAGAGTGCCTCTTCCAAAATTGTGAATTGATGGCTCCAGGATTAGGAGTTCTGATGTTAGGGGGAGGGGTCTCTATTCATTAATTTTATACTAGTGAATATACACTAAATCTTTGAAAATGTTCTTTGCTCCTAGGTATTTCACATATGAAATTCTTATATAATTACCGGGTATGATGAATAAGGGCCCTTCGTCTAGAATTGTGAATTTCAAGGCCTCTATCATACAAAGGGGGAGCTCTACTTATACACTGAAAATGATATAATTGTTTAAAATCTGCTCCTTGTTATAAATCAAACATTTTTGATATTTTTGATAAGCAAGGGTGCTTTTTCAAAAATTGTGCAATGCTTGGACATACTGGGTCTGGGGTTCATGTGTGGTAGGGGTACTACTGATTATTGTTGAATATTACTGATAAGTTGAAATGCAGTTGTTCCCCTACCCTGCCTAACGGTATTGACTAACAAAACTAAGCAATTGCTAAGTGTATAGTCATGATCAGTAATGGTGCCTCTCTCAAAATTGTGATTGCCATAGCATCTAGCTTAAAACATGAACCAAATTCAATCATTTGAAAGTCGTTGCATGATGCTCAGGTGACCTATAAGGTCCATTGGCCTCCTGTTGCTTTAGGAGTGTTATGTTGCTGTAGTGTAATGGTCAAAGACTAATATATAGAACCATTAGGCTACAGTTCTGCAGCTGGTATATCGCGCCGATTGCTTATTTTATGTGTCAGGATTAAGAGAAGACAAAAATTTTAACAATGTTCCAGGAAATTGATTTCTCAGGGGTCACTGTCTTTAACAAAAAGTCAATGAACTTGAAATCAAATTTCTCATAAAAAAATCTACCCACATATGCATATGATCTTTTTTTATTCTACATGTCTTAGACATTTTTTTTAATAAAGTCTGGTTTAATTTCTGATTTTCTGATAGTGAATTAGTTTACATACAAGGCAGGTTAGTTAAATTTTACTTTTAACATATATGCATCATCTTTTTTTATTCTTATGAATTCATTTCTACCTTTGGAAATGGTCAGGGATCTTTTGGTTTAAATATAAAATTCAAAATCAGAGTTCCCCTTTAAATTCAGGAATCCCTCTGACGAAGATGTTGTTTTAATTAAGGTACATTGATACTCTGATAAGAGAGATAACTCTTAATGACACAAATGTCTTTTTTTCCTATACAAATTTGCTTAGTTCAACTGTCTTTTTTGTCAAAATTTGCCCCGCAAGCTATGCTATTATTGATTATTTTTTATTCAGCATATACATTTCCTCTGGAAAATCATAAAAGTTAAAAAAAAATTCATATGAGTGAGCAGAGGGTGTATGTACCTTAAAAAGGTCAGATATCTAGCTGGTATGTAAATTGAATTCCTATCATGTCATTTGAATGAAGGCAAGGGTGCACTACTAAGTCAAAAACGTACTGACATTCCCATTTTTTACTGACAAACTTAGAAAATTACTGACAATGTGCTGTCGTTACTGTAAAACTTAGACAATTACTGACCTTTTTACTGTCGGTACTGATAAACTTAGAAAAGTGCTGACAATCTTAGTCGGTGCTGAAAAACTTAGACAATTACTGACCCGTTTACTGTCCCTGCTGAAAAACTTAGACAAGTGCTGACATTTACTGATAATTACTGTCCCTATTGTTCTCGCTCTCGGGAAGGCTGCAGTGGTGTGGAATTGATTGAATTTTTATTTTAATATAGATTATTATTTTATTAATTTGTTTTTTTATATAATTTTTAACTATGTCCAGATGATGTCTTTGAAAAAAAAAGCTCATTTGATCGATTTATAGAAAATTGATTTGTAACAAAATATTTTCAAGAGAAGGGATAAAATTTCAAAACCTTCAAAAAGATAAGCAATAAAAAAAAAAAATCTTCGTTTAGTAGTGAGAAATGAAATTTTACAGAGGTCTTTTCCTTTTTAAAATGAAACAATGTTATTACATGACATGCATTTTATAATATTTTTTTAAATTAACATTAACTCCCTGACTTTCTTTAATATTAATTTAAAGAATTCAACTGTTATACTAGATGTTTTTTATTCAATTTTAATTTGAATTATTTTAATTATTTTGAATAATTTTAATAAACTAATAACGCGCGATGAGGCCGTGGGTGCCCTCTTTTGAGGAAAGGTGTTTTTAAAGTTTTCATATTATGTAAAATTTTTAATTATGTGGGGGCCGCCCACATTTGTTTTTGTGCAGTCAAACATACCCGAATCCAAGCATTTGCAAGAAGAAACCACTGGACAATTAAAAGACAGACGGGTGATTTAAATATTTTTTTTATATTATTTGTTGGGCAGGGGAAAGGGGGGCCTGGATTGATCATTGATCCTTTGACATTCGTTGATTTAGTTACTGTCCAGAGGCGTAGCATCGTTTTTGAAAGTGGGGGGGGCAGCCAGAGAAATTTTTTTTTTACTTACCTTAAAAAAGTTGACAAGAAAAAAGGAAAAGGTAAAGGTTGTAGTGTCAACTACTTTTAGTACCAATTTCAATACTACATTTTATATACATCACTAAAAATGAGGGGGCGAAACAGGCTTTCAATTATCATTTCTCATAGTATAAGTAAGGTTGGGGAAAAAAGTGGGGGGGGGGGGGGGGGGGGCAATCGGAAACTTGGTGAAGCACCTGTGTGTAAAAGAAATCGCCTGAGGCGATCCGAGTGTGTACGGTAGCGGGTAAAGAAGACAATAGGTGTCACTGCAGCATTATACAGAAGATCACTCGCCGGATTTCACTGGAAGTTAGTTACGCAACATTACGGCGACAGGTAGACTCTTCTTCAAGACAGTCAGAATTTGAGAAATTCAACACCAACACATACGTAATATAAATAATTATGCAATCTACAAACCTTCAACCTCTTCTTAGATTAAATAAATATTTTTTTTTAATATACCGACTTAAGAAAAAATTAACGATTAATGAAAAAAGAAGATTGATGTAAAAACCAACCGGGAAAGGCAAAAATTGTTTAAAGATTTAAGCAAAAATAAATATATGAGAAGGGATACATTACATCCAAAGTTTTGTAAAAATTACTGGTTCCTAATATTTTTATGTTAAGTCGTGTTAGTGTGTGTGTGGGACAGTTGAGTGAGGAACTTGTTTGATTATCAAATCAAGTAAAAAATAGTTCATAGTATATTTCCTCAACTTTTTATCAGTAATTAAGAATAATTAAAAATCAAACACAATTTATATGCAGAATATTATGACAGTAAAAAAAACAGCCGGAGTTTAACTATATTTTAAACTTTGCCTGGGTCGATATTGATTTTTTGGAGAGAGAGAGAGAGAGAGGAGGGAGAGAAAGAGAGAGATGAATGGTTACTCAACACGAAAGATAATGGGCACTTACAGTTAGCGAATAATCTTACTCTTATGAAAAGGAAAGATGTTAATGAAACATGAATCAAATAAATAATGATTACGGGTATGAATTCATTTGATCAAATGGACAAAAAAATTTGCATCATTCAAAAAACTTGCACATTTTTATAAAATTCATATTCAAATACCGGTTTACTAGATATTTTTTCATGTATCGTGTGTGTAGGGGGGGGGGGGATTATACATGTATGCTTCAGGGTTCGAAATAAATATTTGTGAGCACTGGTTCGACGGACTAATGACTTCCAATTTCAGTACTTCGTAAAATAGTTTACTAAGCAAGTCCGCCCTCTGCCTTTTTATTACGTTAACATCATAACACCCCCTACGCCTACCTACATGTACTTTAATAAGATGAAATTTAATTTAAGCACATAAAATTAAATTAACTCCAATTCACCGATAGCTGCAGGAGGAAATAGGAAGTTATGAAACATGTAATATTTTTTTTTAAATTGAATCATGATTAAAAAATACTTAAAAAATTAAGTTCAAAAACTAAATAGTGATCTAGCCCCCTCGGCAATGTTAAGAAACGGAGCACTTGTCAAGTATTAAAGTAACTTAAAGTGTCAATACTGTTTGTATCTTTAAGAGAGAGAGAGAGAGAGGGAGGGAGGGAGATAAAGAAGTAAAATATTGGAGAAAAATGGTGCTACTACTAATATTAGTCTTACCGCTGACCTAGTAAATATAAATATTTTCCGTAAGATACTATAATTGCTAGTACATGAATTTTTATTACTAGTCTGATAATTATTTATTAGTCTCGGACTTACAGGTATTGAGTACTTATGAACCCTGCGTAATCGATCAACCAACCATTCATTTAGATATAATGTTTTAAGTGACAAAATTAACAAGGCATAGTACAAGTTTATATATTGAACACTGCACTGTTCAATAGGGGAACTCCCGTAAGATCAAATGAAACCGGAAATCGTAAACAGGGGTATATAATTGTAGCGGACAGTATATAGGGAACTTATACTGCTTCGCTATTGAGCTAACTTTTCTGGTGATGCGGTAGAGTCTCCCTCTATTTCAGGCAAGTTAAGCAACGGCGAGCCTCTTTAACCCTTGGGTGGGTGACCGCTTCAAGTTACATAATTATACGACTTGTACAGATATGTCCGAGAACATTAGGAAACTGAATTATCTATCAGTAATTATTCAATATTTAGAAGATTATTTTTCTTTTTTAACGAGAGACATCTGTCCTATTTGTGAAAAGAAAATTGATACAACTTTCCGATCGTGAAAACAGGGGGTGGGGGTGGGGGGGCTTTACATTAAAGTCTGATATCTGTCTGCAAAGAAATAAATAGATGAAAACTAACTTAATGATTAATTAATTTTAATTCTTTAATTGAACAGGGATAGATATATTCAACACATAAATTTAAACTTGATTTACACATAGTTAATTTTAATTCATATTCTGAATTATTTTACAGATAACAATAATATTTAGATTAAAAAAAAACTGCCAGGGATTTTTTTTTTCATCAAAAATTAAAATAAGACTGTTTTTTTAATACAAAGTATAACACACAGTCATTTTCACACCACTGCAGCCTCCCCGAGAGCGAGAACAAAAGAGACAGTAATTATCAGTAAATGTCAGCACTTTTCTAAGTTTTTCAGCAGGGACAGTAAACGGGTCAGTAATTGTCTAAGTTTTTCAGCACCGACTTAGATTGTCAGCACTTTTCTAAGTTTATCAGTAACGACAGCACATTGTCAGTAAATGTCTAAGTTTATCAGTAAAAAATGGGAATGTCAGTACGTTTCTGACTTAGTAGTGGTGTGTTGTTTTCAATTTAGTTGTTTTATAACATCTTGAATGGCTGTCATGAATAAGGGACTAACTGGGTTTCATGAAATCGTAATTTAAATCTGAAACACTGTTGACGTTGATAATGAGCTTTTATGGAATTTGATTAAAGTCCCTCCTAACTCTTGAATTTAGTTACATGTATGCTGAGCTGGTGACCAGTTTACTTTAATTCCAGTCAGTGCACCAGCCTATGAAGTTCAAATTACTTAGCAATGTGAAACTAAAATCCTCAGAGAAAAATTCTATTGAAGTCCTATCATGTCATTTGAATGAAGACAAAGGTATGATGTTTTCCATTTAGTTGATTTAAAACATCTTGTAAGTGGCTGTCATGAACAAGGGACTCAGTGGTTTTTTTATGCAATCCGAATTTAAATCTGAAATACCACTGATATTGGCATTGAAGTTTTTTTTAAAGAAAATAATGAAAGTCCTAACTCTTGAATTTAGTTACATGTATGCTGAGCTGGTGACCAGTTTACTTAATTCCAGTCAGTGCACCAGCTTTTGAAGTTGAAATTACTTAGCAATGTGAAACTAAAATCCACAGAGAAAAATTTTATTTTTGCCTGAATTTCTGGATTCTGTATGTAATTTGAGATTTTTCTAAAGGAAATTAGCATCATTTCCCCATAGTGGTTCCTTTAACTCCTAACTAGCAAGTGAATTTAAACTACTTTGAGTTTGTTTATGTCAGGCACCCTGTGTATAACGTACATTAAGACGCCTCCATGTACATGTATAGTACTATAAACTGGAGAGTGTTTTCTTTATTTTCTTCTCATTGTTCCCTTTAACTGAGATGGTTCTTTGTGATTTGGTGTGAAATCAAACAATATTTCTATGTTAATTTGTTGACACTGACTTCACCAGTAAAACCCGTGTTTGACAGGGGGGGGGGGGATATATTGTACACACTGATTAACTGTGTACGACCCTCCAGTAAACACCGTCTCTGACGGGGGGATATATTGTACACACTGATTAATTGTGTACGGCCCTCCTTATTAATTGACTTTTGGATCACTTTTTAAAAAAATTATTTCGTGTTCAATATCATGGACCAGAGGGAAGTCACATTTCTTTAGGGTAAAAGTTTACTTTTCTAATGAGGTACATGAATAGCATATTGTTTTTTGAGCTGAAATCATTTTTAGCAAAATGTTGGTAGAAATTACTCAGTATTATGTCTTCTCATTATAGAAATTTTGTACTGACATTTTTTTCAAAACTGTTGCATTGTGGCGATAGTTCTGAAATGTTGTCTCTACGAAATCAACATAAATATGATTGATCATCTTTTCTGCATAGGTCAAATTGTTGAGCCAACAAGTAAAAATGATTGGAGCGAAGGTAGACGTGTAATCGAACTTGGTATCCATGCAAATAATTTAAAGGAGTGCAAGAGATGTGGGTAACCTTTGCATTTATACGATTGTGTTGGAGAAACTAGATTCGGACTCGCTCTAATTCTCCAAGTGCAATGTAGATATCAAGAGTGTAGGCTACTGAATGATGTCCCAACAGGCAAAAACATCTAACAGAAAAGGGATAAAAGGCCTGGAATATTAATACGAAATTAGCTGTAAGTAAGTGTATTTTACTCGGATAATTTGTGTACATTGGTGTTTTTAATCTTTGATTATTATTTTAAAATAATTGTGTTTGTAATATTTTAGGAACGATCAATGGTGGTTTCAGAAAGTCTCATTGAAGTGCCTTCTCAGCAGTGCTAAACATTCCAGGAATTTCGAAGGGAGGTCTAAAGGAAAGGGAAAGGGAAGTTGGCAGTACACTGTGTAAAATGGCAGAAGAAAGTTGTTGAACTAGTCTATTAGAGGAAGTTGAGAAATACATTTACATTTATTGGTATGTGTCAAAACAATTTGAATTATTGAAAAAAAAATATTTCATGCATGATAATTACTGGATCTTTCTTCAGGAGTGATGGTAATCTCACTGTCAGCTTCGATGGTGCCTAGTAAAAACAGGGCACTGGGCATGACTACAATAGCCTTACAGGTATTTTTTATGTTTAAAAAAAGTCATCAATTATCATAATTAGTATTTTGATTTGATGCTTTGAATTTTCAATGATTACTGTAATAATACAAAGTATTTGCTGCTATTGAACAGTTTTTATACCCCAAGCAACAAGTTTCTGTTTCCATTATTTTTTCAGGTAATTTCAGCATTTTTAGCTCAGGCATTTGGCCATACCTTGAATATAGACATGAACAGATTGTCAGTGCAACTCCTCATAAACCGCTGCACAGAAATTCGCCAAACTTTACAGATATTTAGGACACACTATGTAGATGTGCATATAATAAGGAAATTCCCGTTCCGTTATTTTTTCCATGAATTTCCGCACTTTTTAACTTTTTAACTAGGCATTAGGCCTTACCTTGAATATAGAGATAGACATTTTGTCAGCGCAAGTTCTCATAAACCGTTGCAAAGAATTTTGTCAGAATTTGCAGATATTTAGGACACAATCTATAGATGTGCATTTTACCAGGAAATTCCTAATCCTTTATTTTTCTGGGAATTTCGGTACTTTACAACTTAGATTTTTGGGGATATCTTGAATAAAGTGATGAACAGTTTGTCAGCGCAAGTCCTCATAAACCGCTGCACAGAATTTCATAAAACTTTGCAGATATTTAGGACACAATTTGTAGATGTGCATAATACCGATTTCTTTCATTTTTTCCGGGATTTTTAGCACTTTGAGTTTCGGGGGAGCGTGGGGTATGTGAGCTTGTCTTTATTTTTTTTATGTTTGAAGGACATTCAAGTTTAACTGGGGAAAAAACAAAGAAATTTGTTGGTTATGCTGTAATTTTTTTTTAAATGCAGAATATGTGATTTGGCGAAACGGGAGGATCTTCCTGTGAGGAAGCACAAATGCAATCGAAACTGGACTGGGTTAGCCAAATCTATGGAACCTGCTATGACTTGCCAGATTGTGCAAAGCATAAAAGATCAAGGTGAAAAGGTATGAATTGTATAGACATGTTCGATTATTTATATATCTGTGTACATTCAATATTCAAAATCCGTGAAGAGCTAATAGGGGAAAGTGCTACGAATTTAAATGCCACCTGCCATGAAATCTTTATTACATATTTATATATCTTAAGATTGTAAATGAAAGTGCTAATCCATTACTGTTTTTATTTTGCTTATAATTATAAAATGTTGTTAGGTTACCACGTTAGCAATGGACTATTCTACAACAATAGCCAGATTGAGAGCAATTGTTGATCCAGATGTAAAGAGAAAGGTGGACAGCAATCACGTGAAAAAGGGTATACTGGAAGTCTTGTGGAAATCAGCAATACCCATAAAGTATTGAAAAATGTTAAAGTTAGAACTCACATTAAGAGATGCATAAAAAATATTGTGTTCGTCAGACATCTGAAGATCCAAAATAGTTAGCCAATGATCTGGGTAAAATTCTTCCTTGTTCATATGGTAAGAATACTACTTGCAAAAAGAATGACCATATATTTAAGTTTGACATTGGCAAGAAAAATAATTTTGTTTTCTAATTATTTTTTAATTTTTTTAGAAATGGGTCTGAGTTCATAATAATGTATGAATGGTGTATTGGTATTAGTGTATTTAATCTTAATAGGGGACCATTCCATGAGTGGCACATGGTGCAGGAGTGAACAAACTGGTTACAAACCAAAAAACTTGCCATATGGGAAACCTCTAACAAATGAGCCTCTGAGACCAGCTCTAGAAAGGCTGTTTGAGATGTCTGCAACTGTCTGTCAGAAAAATGAGGGGTATAATTATATAAGGGAGATAAGCAAATGAAAAAAAAGTTCCTTGATGTTCTTCTGATTTTAACACATGGCAGTTTAGGCAATGTAATTAAAGTATTTTAAAGGAAACATAAAAAATACCCATACATAGCCTAAACTTGTTTGTGTAGCTTGTATTCTTGTCTTGTTTACATTTTTTTATTTACTTACCCAGTTTCATTTTTAACGCATGATTAATATTTAATGGTTTTGAAAGTTCTTAGAGAACCATATCTATAAAATGTTTGAATTTATTGTTAACACATTTTAATGCAGACACATTTAATTTTTCACAAATAAATAATCTCTTTACATGAAAAAAAAATTACACGTTTTACGTATTGATAAGCATCTGTTGATTCTTCTTTATCTTTTCCAGAAAAAAGTTTTCAATTTCATATTTGCTATTTTTCTCAGGTAAATAAAAGACTGACAGTGTCTCCTTGAAGATACACCCTCAAGCATTCCAGGATCCTACAAAGCAGACTGAAGCTGAAGCGATTACAACAAGGAAAGCGGAGCACAAAGCGGAGGCGTTTAGAGCTGAAGTCAGACCCAGGTCTGCAAAAGATGCATCACAGTCTGTTCTTGAATGAAAGTCAAATAAATACACCGTATCTGAAACTTAATTTATTTGTGTTATGTTTGTTTTTACCTATTCTTCTTTTCCGAACATTTCTATTGCAGCGGACACATATAGCAGCAATCTGGTTTGCGTGATGAAATTGATTTGGAAGAAATTTTTTTGAATAAATTAGATCAACTACCAAGTACTAACAAATCTTACGTGGCATTTGTCCTAGAGACTATTAGTTTAAGTTTGTGAACTAGTTTTTTCTTTGTAAAAGTATCGAAGGAATATACGTTTAAGAGAATTATGCTGCACTTGACTTAGAAGAACACACTACGGGGGTTTCAATATTTATTTTATTCATTTCAGCCAGGACATCAGAAATTGTTCAGATTGCAGCAGTATGTGGCGAGAGAGAGAGTTCAACAAGTACTTGACAGCACAGTCCCCAATTAGTCCTGATGCATCTGCAGCAACTGGACTTACTTCTGTTGGTGGTGTGCTGAAGTATAATGGCAAGAGGGTTGACCATAAAGAGCCCTTTGAAGGACTTCAGCAGTTTGTTGAATTCTTGAAGACTGTTGATAGCTAGCCTATTTTGGTTGGGCACAGTATACAATGTTTTGTCCTACTGTTATTGAATCGGCTAGTCAAATGTAAATTACTTGACAGTTTTGCTAGCACTGCCACTGGTTTTATAGATACCTTACAAGTGTCTAAGAAATCTTTTAGCAAATATGATGTTGAAGATTTTAAACAAGTCAATCTTGTTTAAAATCTTGTAAAGTCAATCTTGTCAATACTTTCATTGGAAAAGATTTGGAGGCTTATAATGTTATTACTGATGTGAAGGCATTGAGGTAACTTTTTGAAATGAAGTTGTTGGCTCTGTGTTCAGCTAATGATCTGTTCACATTGAATTATTATACCATAAATTTTAATTTCATAAGTCTTTAGAGCCCCTTGTTAAGGGAAAGATTGTATCTTCAATAATTTCAAAGAAGTTGATTGCAAATTCTCTTAATTTGTCTAAGTTGGTGCTAATCCACAAGAGGGATCTACATAATGGATTACTAAATGTTTTTAGTGAACCATTATCGGGTTCAAAGCAGCCTAGAATATCTAAGTCATCTACCGTAACCAACAAATTATTTGAATAGCTGTGAATGATTACTGTTTATATGTATTTTAATTTAAATAATACAGTGAGTAAAATAGTGGTCTTACAACTTGTATGGGAGATTTCAGTCAATACTCAACCTAACGTTAGACTGTATTTGTTTTAAATTAATAACCCACGCGATGCAAAATGCTGACTGTAAATATTAGGTAGTATACTAATTTTTTGTGTTGAACACATAATTAGATCTACTTAAACTTAGTATAGTGGAAAGATTCATGATAATTCAAAATTGTTGACTGATTAGACTGTCGATTTTCATTTCATTTACTCCAAAAACAGATACATGTACATGTATGTAACACGCCGTATTTTGGATGTTTCACTCTTTATTTCATTACAGAAGTTTAATGCTGATGGCCTACAATATAATATGAAAAGTAATAAAATCTAACAACAATATTATTGTGAAAATTACATTAACAATTTGTAATGCAATTGCACAAATACATAAATTTCATTATACTCAGGCATTTGTATAAATTGTTATAATGCCAATATTATATATGCCAATATTATATATAACAATATGCATGATCTTATTCATGGATAAAAACATACCCTAAGTAAGGGAGTAATCAAAAATCCATGGATCTGGATCCGTCACATATCTGTTATTAACCTAATATAATAATATAACAGACCTTCAATGCATATTCTATATTACTGATCATTATATTCCAAACTAAGTGTAACAATTACATAATTTAAAAAAATAAAAACTAGTTCATTGGTTTATCAACACTACACTATTGTTTTACTATTCTATAATAAGTGATCTAATAATTGTTTAACAGAAATAATAAATTTGATCAATGATTTCTTTTGTAAGGAACAGCTTCATAATGTAAACAATCAGCTCGATCATTGAATATACAGATTGAGAATAAACTCTTAATATACTATAAATCAAACAAGATTTTACAGGATACTGAACAAACAAATACTAACATACCTTGATACAACTTCTATGGAGCTAGATAAACTTAAATTAATTTGAATTTCAAATGCTTCTAGGTAGCAGTGCTTTTGATCGCAATGGCGTGTCTTATAATGAACAAAGGACGATTCAAACAAAGGAATAAAAAAATTATTACATTAAAGAAACATTATTATTTCATTATTTTTTCTATATTGAGATGGACATTTAAAATAAGAAACTTACATCAATCCAAAAATAATTTTTACATAAAAAATTTATTGAAGTAAGTTTTAATAAATATCCTGTCTATTTAAATGATTTACCATTCCATGGTCATATGTCTCCGTGGTCCAGCTGATAGGCAGCTCGCCCCACAATCCAAAGGACCACGGTTCAAACCCAACCACGACTACACTTTTTTTTAAAACAATTATTTTGTTAGATATATATTCTATATATAAAATACATTAAAACTATTTCACCATATCACATATATTATATGAGAAATTTATCTGTAATTAATGGCACACAAAAAGTATTATAGGTTTAAAAATTGTATTATATTCTAAAGAATGTTGTTATTCTTTTGCAGTTATGCATCTATGAAATGAAATAAAAGACATCAAAAGCTCTGTATTTTTATCTTCCCTAATTTGAAATTACTTATCAAAAATCTCAATTTGGACAACGAAATGTATAAATAAATGGTGGTGCTGAGAAAATATATGCTGGACATGTATCAGTGAATACACGTTTCATGTGCATTTCCTGTTATAAAAACCGTAAATGCTGAAAATTCATGCGTATTTTGAAGTATGAACAGCCTTGGCTAACCATTAAAAAAGTTTGAAATGTAGAAAACTATAACAGGCAAATTGACCTAAACAACGTGTCTGTAATAAAATGTAAACGTAGTTAACCAGCATGCTTTGTTGTTCTGTCATCGAATTTGACAATAACTATGTGCGAAATAATACCAATAGACATATAAAATCATCTCGGACACACATATCCCTCTAGTGTGTGAAGACCCGACCATTTATCACTCAAGTATGAAAACTACAAACATCTTTGTAGATTAAATACCATTCGTCGTGGAAAAAGGGGCCTCAGATAGCAGTTATGACACATCATCCTATGTCTTGCACACTGTTCATTGCACAGTCAGGGATGCCCCCTCTTTTTTTAGTAAATCTGTTAAAATAGCCTCAAACTCGATATGCTTATAATAAAATATAACCAAAGGGATAACAGAATGAGGAGCAATGTGAATGGTAACTACATGTAGTATTAATTTGAATGCCTGGATAAGGGGAATTTATAAGGTGGATATTCGTTTAAGTAAAAAAGAAAGAATATTTGTATTCAGAAAATTCCAAAATGATTACATAAAGTTTTAACTTTGTTGTCAAGTCTTCTCTTTTATAGTATCAGAAAAGGTGAATTTTTTAAAAGGCCAATAAAGTTTTATTATATATTTAAGATTTTCCAATAGTAATACTTTTTGAATATTTCATAGAGGAATATGAATATTATAAATGTATATATAAAGTTCGTCGAAGAACCCATGAGGTACCATAAAAACGCTGGGTGTCCTTTCATGGAGACCTGTGCTTATTGCATAGCATAATCCATTTTTAATTGTATATTTTCTTTTTTGTTAGAATCTAAATGTTATTCCATTCCGAATCCTGATCTTTCACCACTGAACTTTTATTGCTGAAAAATGATTAGCATGCCCTAAGAATAATTGATAAAATTAGATCCGGCCTATGTATACTATCAATAATTATCATTCTGGGCACAAAGAAAACGACTGCTATATCATAGGTTAGGCTTGTCCTGTAGGTCACTTCTGCTGCAGAGGGAAGATCTTATCTGCGGCCATAGAACTTAACACATATTAGAAATCAGAAGCACCTTATTATCATATAATACCCGCTGTGATAATCGGTCAGGTTCATACAAGCTCGTAAACATAACAGCTAGACGTTGCATTTACATCAATGGTTTGTATCAATTAGACACAGTTTTTCCTATACCAAAATACACTTAAAAGTGTATCTGATGATTAATCCCGTGATAATAGAGAAGCTTGTTTTACCTACTAGTATTTTCCTGACTGATAATGCTAAAATAACTTCAAATGATTATTCAATGATTTCTTTATTTGTCCCAATGAAATTTCGTTTGTCAACAAAGTATGTTAAGGTGTTTATTATTTTTTGCTATCGATCAAAAGAGACTAATTATTCCACTGAGATATATTTGCCAAGGCAATATGAACCATGCATCTGTCAGCAATTTTTGTCCCTCTTTTATTTTGGTTTCCTGGAGATAATTTAAAATCTACGTAAATGAGAATTCTTGTCAGCCAATCAGCGCAGCCAGCAAAGGACATAACATTACTGACCACGTGTCTGTATATCTTGCATATCAAAGGCTGAAGCAGATTATTGAAACTTTCCGCACTGTTACCAAATGTGGGAAAATTAACAAATAAAAATTCTGTTATTCAGAGTTAGTCTGAGCATAAAATGTTTTCAATGTATTCAAACAAAAAAAATATATATCTCTTGATCAAGACCAGTTCGTGTATTTCATCAAATTTCTTTGTCATTTTGCTGCACTATTTCTTGTCAGCGGCGATAATTTTTCTCTAAAAGGAGTGATTAGGTCGAGACACTCTTTGTTCTGTGAAAGTGCATAGAGAGAGGTGATAAAATCAACTCCCAAAAAGTTCAAGATGTTATTTTCATTCAAGACACAAATTATAGTGCTGAAAGGTCATATTAAAAGTAGTATAGCGCATTGACCCCATTTTTAGTTTTGATATTAAACTGAGCTATGTGTGTAGGAACGAAAAACATACTTGACAAAAAGATTAAGTCCTTTAATATCAGGATATATCTCAAAAAACAAATATATAAATGATAAACAGGAAAACGGGGCTTGAAATTGTGTTAGCAGAACAAGGAAATATTTCTCGACAGATTTGTTTTCAATTTTCTTTTTTACATTGTACTGTGTTGATTTAACAATCGCCATTCACAAAGTAAAAATTTAGACAAGGAATAAGAAAATCTTAAGTTTCATTATGTAGAAAAATTTGTTTATAACGTATCTTCATGGCAAGTTTGTAATTTGCCTTACTGCATGCACCCTTCTAAATATCACAAAAAATCACAGGAAATCGGCATCATCTTAGATTTTATACTGAAGAAAAAACACAGTAAAAATATAGCGTTCATCACATTCAATTAAAATTATAATATATACTTGTCGTTTGTTTATCTTTGTTCCGTGGTGGGGTTTGGAGTTGAAAGCTGAAAGCTGCATGTAAATGATTTACATTTTATTCAAACGAATTGTAGAATTCCAGAAATAAATACTTAAGTTCTCTCTAACACACTTCGGACATCTCAAAAATTGGTCTTCAATGTATATTCAAGCAAAGTTTAACTTCAACTACTTTCAGTATTCTTTTTCATGAACCAAAATGTTAATTTACGTGGTTTTTTTTTTATTTTTAATATATTTCGGCATATTATATGATTATATAGTTCAGCAGTAAATAATAGTTTGTTTTCATCAATCAAAATTTAATGTCATGGGATATCTATTTCGTTCTTTAATAAAAAAAATTGAAATGTTGGTTTAATGATTAACTTATGTCAAATTATTTCATCAGGCAAAAACTTTGAAAGGAATAAGACTTAAAAAGCAAAATCTACAATCGTTTTTCTGTATGAATCAAGTGACATATGTAAGACTTCAAACAGGAAAGCTGTGAAATTGTGTTGACCTGAAAAGGAGTTAGGGAACTAAATCACAACAGACACATTAAAGTAAATTATAACTGTATTTTTTCTTTCTTCTTTAATCGGAAGTGTGAAGGGTTAACACTATGCACTTAAACAGTTAAAGAAACAATAGAAAGAATATAAAAAAAATCAATAACAGGTTGGAAGATTTATTTCAGTAAATTTCTTCATTTTATTAAACAGTCCGGAATGCTTACAACTTATCCATAAAATGTTTTTTTTATTTATAAACTTTTATACATGCACATTCAATAAGTGTGGTTAAAAATTGCTAAAAAAAAATCAGTAAAGTTAACATAAGTTGCATGTGTAAATAGTATCAAAATATTCGTTCCATTCTTGGATATTTTACTTGAAAAAGACGCTAATGGTAATCTAACAACCAAACAATATGATAAACGTGATGACTTTAACTTTTCTATCGTCAACTTCTCTTACTTATTTAGCAATATACCTTCATCACCTGCATAAGGTGTATATTTATTTCAGTTGATTCAATACGCAAGAGTATGCTCTACGTATGAACAAGTTCTAAAAAAATGTACATTATTGACAAGCAAGTTGATGAAACAAGAATATCAGCAGTTTCTTTTAAAGTCATCATTTCGTAATTTCTACTGTATTGATACAATGACCTTGTCAGCATATACAATTTATCAATAAGTAAAATGCTGACAGAGGTTTTTCATACGAATTGTTTGTCCAATATTTACACACTGAATTGATGACGGATGTTTCCATTATTTCTTGATCACTAAAAAGGAGCACACGGCGGGTTCGACTGGTATACTCGATGGAGGAGAGAGTATCCACTGCCTACGCAGTCACACCCACCGTAGAAACCGTATACATCATAGAAATAAAGCAGCAATTTGATAAAATAAAAAAAAAAAAATCGATATTTCCGTCCGTCTATTCATGTACGTCTATACATGTCCGTCTATACATGTACGTCCGTCCGTCTGTCTGTCCGTCCGTCTGCTACGCTTTATCTATTATCCGCAATTCCTCTTTTACTACTGAGTCAAATTTAATAAAACTTTCACAGAATCTTAATTACAAGTTGCCATTGTGCACCTCTTATTTTACTTTTTTATTCGACACGTATTTTAAGTTTCCCCATAGCGAAACATGGACATTGTCATTATATATTTACCTATGACGTCACATAGAATCTTCTGGATAACATTTGATAGGAGAGTTATTACTCTTTACACATTACCGTAAAACAGTATATAGCAACACATGGATATTATGGAGGTGAGGTATTATTTAGTGTGCATATTGCCTCTAGTACCTCTACCTCTACAGTACCTCTAGTTTTAAAATGAAATCGTTCGATACTGAGGAAATTAAAAAAAGTCTTACAGGAATAATGCACTGAAAAGGAATTGGGGAGCGTTTGGGGAACATCTGTAACGCTCTTCGTAACATTAACACTAGCATTACATGTGATGGATATTTACCCAATACTCATATTTTTTCTATATCATGACAAAATTCTTTCAATTCATTATTTCAATTTTTGCTTCACAATATGCATCAATTAATTAATAGTCCGAACATACATTTCTTTCTACTCCGCAATACTTTATGTGTCATACTTTTTTCTAGTAAGATATCTCGTTTACTACATTTACAATTCAGACTGAACCAATATGTAGCAAAACTAAATCGAAATTAAATGAACAGTTTAAGTTGAAAATTATAAAGTTTTACGGAAATGATTGAATTTAATATTACAATTTACCTTCTCTTTCTTTTTACACTTTTTTTATTTCAAGATTATATATCTCTTACACTAAGCACCCTGGTAAATGAGATTCTTGACAATTGGCGAGAAAACGACATTGCCTTCATTCCTACAAGAGCAAGTGAAGTGGTTCAAGAAAAACTTAAAAGTCTGAACATTATCACAGTGGTTGGAAATTCTGGATCCGGAAAATCTGCAATAATTCAGCATATTGCACTTATTCTAAAGGAGCAGGAATGGAATGTCATACCGGTGGATAAGGTGGAAGAAATAAAAAAGATCTGTTCAACCGGAGTCTCAGAAAATCGTACATTATTTGTTTTCAATGATCCTTTAGGTAAGGAGTCGTTAGATGAAATTTTGTATCACTCCATGGAAAAGTTTAGAGAAAGCTGGAGATTTGCTTGAAGAAGAATAAACTATTGATATTATATGTAGAAAAGACCAAATTTCTTGATGACAAGAGAATCAAGGGTAACTTATTGGATGACTCATCTGCAGTAGAGATTGATAACGAAAAAAATGGACTGACGATTGACGAGAAAAGAGCGATCTTAAATCAGTATTCACAGAATCTGAAATTATCCGAGGAGGTTGTTACTGAAATAATCAAAACCGAAGATTACTTCCCATTGCTTTGTAAGCTTTATTCGAGGGAAGCGAACTACAAAGAAAAGGGGGTTGATTTCTTTAAAAGTCCGTACAAATTTATTAAAAAGGAAATTGAAGTTTGGAAGAAACAGACAAGAAAAGATTTTGCTCACTTATCTTGATAGTGGCTTTTAAAAACAATTTGAAAATCGATGCTATAATGATATTTGTTTGATGAAATTTAAAGAAATTTTAGGTATGTGTGAGTTACAAGAAAACACACATATTTCAGCTTTATTCGTATACTCTAAACGAATTGAAAGGATCCTATGTCAAACGTGTCGGAAATGCTTTCCAATTCCTTCACGACTTTATTATGGAGATAACGACTCTGGTGTTTGGAATTATTGTCCACAAGAAACAGTACGGTACGCAGACAGCGGTTTTCTGAGACGTCGAGTGAAAATAGAAGACGATACAGCAGGGAAGATCGCGATCCTTTCACTCGTTTACCTCTGAAGAGTACATTGATGATCTTGTCATAGATTCATTACTGACATGCAGACAGAACAC
>NW_026926191.1:0-27545 GCF_032062105.1 Saccostrea cuccullata | reverse complement strand
AAAAAATCTAATTATAAATGATTAATTGAAATATATATCATATGCCGTTAAAGTATTGCTGTGAACGTTTTTGTTTAATTATGCCATTTATGCCTACTTCAAACCAATATATGCAAAAAAATTTAAATCGACATATAAAAGACGCATTCCGTTCATTAAATTCCTCGTCTTGCATTGACTAGGTTTATCTGTGTGTGTGAGTGTGGGGGGGGGGGGGGGGAGGGGGGGGTTGGTATCTGTAAGTCTGGTAATCGCGCGCCTCTCCCAATTTATTCAGGATGTGATCTCTAAGCAGGGCAAATATGTACTTATAAATATAAATTATTTATAGTACTTAACGTCAATTTCTTTCTAATTGTTTTAATTAATTTTTTTGGAGGATGGTCTGTAAAACACCTTTGTTTTCTATTGAATATAATTAAAATTGTTATGTCGACCCCGCCCCCCCCCCCAACACCCACACCCTCCCTCACACACACTGAGTTTCTTTCCGTTTTACATATTTACATAAGCATGAACCAAACGAAGAACGAATTAATATGGTTTCATTATACGTCACAGTAATGCGAGATAACTCGTGTACACTTATGGAAAGATAACTCCCGCCACCTTCCAGGCGGTACCAAATAGCCTCGACCGTAAAGGTCATTTTACGTGGAATCGCCTTGGCACCGAAATATATAATGCATGTATATGGTTTTTACAATTGTGGTTAAATATAATTAATTCATTCTATATGTAGTACTTTTCTCTATTGAAGTCCACATTATTTTATTAGTTAAAAGAATAAGCATATTTATTTTATTAGTAGATTTATTTTATCTTTTATACTACACATATTCGGTAACATTTACACATGTTTAACGGTAATAAAAATCATCTTATTAAAATATTGATTTAAAACATCATACGTATGTGCAGAAAAATTTGTTTTAATATTATTTATTCATTTATTTATTTAATGTTTATTTATATTCTAGCAACTAACATTAGAATTCACCAGAATAGTTTCAATGTAAGGAAAAAATCGGAGAAATTCCGAATAAATCGTTCATCTCGCGTTCACCGTTCGTTCGCCGTTCACCGTTTGCGCTCCGTTCGCGTTCTGCGTTCACTCACCGTTCTCCGTTCACACATCGTTCACCAAGTTGCGCGCGTTCAGAGTTCACACACCGTTCACTTACCGTTCGCTCACCGTTCAGGTGGGCAAGTAGAACGTTTCAGGGACTGCAGTGTTCATGCATCCTGTTCAAGATTAATTAATGAGTTCAATGTAGGAAGGCTAGGTAGCTTTCTCAATCATTTCTGTAAAGTATCTCACAGGTGCTTGGGGTCGGCAATCCCCCCCTTTTACATGTATTTCCGTGTTCCGTACTCCAAGGGTTCTTTGACCTTTTTGATTAAAATATATTTCTATGACAGAAGCTTCTTTGAGTATCAGAGGGTATGTATTTTTATAAAAGGCTAGTAGTTTTAGCTTAAATTTTGGATTTTTAGATGTAATACTTTGTGAATATGTCATAGAAATATATTTTAATCAAAAGGTCAAAGAACCCTTGGAGTACGGAACACGGAGAGGGGGGGGGGGTCAAAAAATTCCCGTAAGACCGTTTTTAAAATGAAGTTTATTTGCCCTCTAGAACTTTCCATTCAGTTTTAAAAAAATGCGTCGGTAGGTAGGTCGATTTTCCTCTTTTTGTCGGAAATGTTGAATAAGATTGAAAACATTTCTGAAATAAAAAAATGTTGTTGATTGCATGAGAAAATTCTGAAATGAATAATTTGAAGGTTTTAAAAGATTTAAGTCGGTTCATCTTAATCAGGTCAAACAAACAAGTTTTTACAGAAAGTTTTAATTAATTTAAGGTTCTTATTTTCAGCTGTTTTATCATGATGCACATGCAAGTACACTGAAAGAATTTCCTAGTTGATTTAACTAGCGTGTCTAGTAAAGTGTTCTTCGTGATTAGTAATCACTCTGTTTATTAGCTAAGATAGTGAAAAGTGGAGTAGTGGTCGTAAAGATACTTAAATACCTAGTGAAAGTTACTTAGAAATTCATAGATTTACTAATGCTATCTAGTAAAATCTACCCAATACCTGGTAAAACTACTTTTAAAGGTACTTAGACACAGATTTGAAGTTATTATTTTCTCTATAATATTACGACTTATATATTTTAATAGCATTTCACACAAAATTTAATTAAAAATTCTTATTTCATTTAAAAGTTATTAAGACTTCAATTTTTTTGGCAGGCTTGATTGATTCATCCTTGCTCTTTCACGAATTAATTCTGTTCTTAATCCTTTGGAAAAGTGGCAATCTTGTTGTGTATAAATGAAAAATATCAATACTAAAATCCATAAAATTCAGACTAGGTATGTTCGAAAGCAAAACAAACACACAATATATTATCAGTCCGTGTAGTTGTGGTAAGCAGACTGTGACGATTGAACGCACCCAGAGAATTGTAAACACCAACAAATAACAGAACTCGTGCCATGTTTACAAAAACTGTTCATAACACGAGTGTGCTCGAATTGCTAAACTCTGTACACAACTCTTAGTTCGGAATGACTTTACTTGTGAAGGAGTTTTGCTTTCTAACATTTCTACTCTGAATAAAATTATTTTTCTGGATTAAAGGTTTTCAAAATATTTCTCATTAATACACAACAAGATTGCAACTTTTCCTAAGGATTAAGAATAAGGATAACATTTGTGATTGTATGGACAGTAAATTTACTAGTCTTCCCAGTGACTTTCAATTGCTTTTTTTCAGTGTAAAATTAAACAGGAGCATTAAACTAGGAAAGATATCTTTTTTTTTAAACAGCGATGCAGTGAAAATTGACCTGAATTACCTCTCTTAGCTACCAGATTTATACGGTATAAACTGAGTTGGGCAGTTAACGCTGGAGTTTATATTAAAAAAATCGTAAGCTGTTCCAACCCAATTTACACCGTATATATAAATCTGGTGGCTATTTTTTCATTCCTAAAAATATAATTGTTATAATTCATTTAATGTATGAACAAAGTAGATTTTCATTAAACAGGTCTGGGCGGCCTCCGTTTTTGGAGGATCGCTAAATTCAATATGGCGGCAAATTTTTTACCAGATATGGAAACCGCAATTCAATGTCGGATAGTTTATTTTCTGTTTTCAGACGATAACACAGGTAATTTTCAAACGCCTCGTGCCTACCTTTAATCAAAAAGTGCAAGCACCAGAGTACAATTAAATAAAAGTTAAAACGATTGTATGTGGCGATTTGAGATTCTATGTCTAGAATTTTTACAAAACGCTTTCAAAGTTGGCACATCTTACGATTCATTTCTACTTAATATTTCTTGTTATTTTGTTTAATTTTTATGTTTTTTCCCTATCCCCCTTTACCTCTAAGAGAAATAAAAAGACACTTAAATGCTCAAACAATACATACATAATATTATATTCATTTAAAGATATGTATGCCGTGTTAAACAGTATTTTTGCACAGCTGAAACCGAACAAAAATTTCTGGAGTAGGATAAGCTACCAAAAATGAAGCATTCTTGCAAATTCGACGAAATTTTATTCGGTATTAACAAAGTACTGGTCAGGAAATGAACACGATATTCTCATGCATATTTATAAAGGATTGACGTTTATCCTAGATCTGCGCATGTGCGCGGGAAAAGCATCGCGAGAATCATCAGGTCGAGAAAATATATTTTGTGACGTCTGTTCAGTGAGGGACACAAATAGACCAATCAGCTCAATGAGTTGCATTTAATGCATTTATGGGTTACTACATAAAATACTACATGTGTTTTTCAAAAAGGCTAGTTTTTTAAATCGCTCTCAGAAAGACTTGATGCATTATGTACATTATTATCTACTAATCCCATGCTCATATTTGCATACAAATGATTAACAATGATGAAAATTAAAGTTTTCTCCACTCCATTGTACAGGTCCGTTTGTTTAGAGTTTCCCCGTGCTGTACTGCTAGTGGACATTTCGGTTGGGTGAACATTTACGGATCTTCGGTATGGAGCGCATTATGCGCAAAAATATTTTATGTCAAGTACAATGTATGGAAAGTAATTTAAACTGCTATGTTTACACCCTGAATGGGATATCGTCAATTATCCCTTTTGGTTTTTTAATATGAACTACATAACATATGTAGATGAAACTTACATACCATACATCCTGCCTTCTTATAAATATAGTTGGGCTAATAAAATAAAATTGGTCAAGGAATTCCAGGCCTCTAAAAACTATTCCAGTTTGAGGGCACAACCAAGCATTTCGATTAACACCTTTAAGAAAAATTAATGCAGGTAGGTAGCATCGGGTTTCTTTTAAGTGGATGGGGGAATAGATTGATTGATTGATCGTTTAACGTCCCTCTCGAGAATTTTTTACTCATATGGAGACGCCACCATTTGCCGGTGGAGAGCTGCAAATTGTGTCCTATACTCGACATTCAGGGCCATTGAGTAGCATCCACAAGTCAAATTTTAAATTTAGTATTTACCACTTGTGTTATATATCAAATCAAAGCTTATAAAAAATTGTTTAAGAAAAATATCATTTCGAAATTTTCTGGTCAAGCATTGTTACTAAAAATAGATTGCGAAATGTAAAGGTATTGTTCTAGTGTGTGACCACTTTTCTGAAGAAAATACCTAGTAGCATTGAGGTCAAAACTTAAGGTAATGTATTCAAAATATAATCTCTCTCTTCTTATTTCCTTTGCCCAGAATCAGAGTTATTAAAGTTCAATTGCATCAAACACCTAGATTGACTTGAATCATTAGATAGTGAGAGTCTTCTTTCAGTGTAATTAATTGGGTCACATGGGACACGCAACGCTACGTTGACGTTATGCTTACAAAAAGACGTCAACAAATCCAATCAATAAAAATGATCACAAATTAATTTAAAACAAGATTTGTTTGTGAAACACTATGCGCCCGGCAACGACAAAATAAAAAAAAACTTTTTGGCACATATGTCACAGTCAAGGTCACAAGGCAATTGACCTGGGTGTCATTTGAGAGAACATGATTAGTAAAATATGGATACCAAAAATGAAGTCTCTATTTCTTGTGGTTCAAAAGTTATTGCAAAGGTTAACTAAAAACGAAAAAACTATTTTTAACATACAGGTCACAGTCAAGGTCACTGGGTTTTTTCATTAATTACTAGAAATTTAAAGACTGTCTTTATCCTTTTGTAAAATTAATCTTTGTGTTGGGCACAATGCTTGCAATTACTAAATTCAGTGGCGGATTAAAGGGGGTCGCATCCGCCCCCTAAAATTGTCAAAGTTAGCGTAAATCATAGTTTCGTCGAGAAAATGTAAAAATGTCTATTCGGTTAACCTCAATTTTTCCTACAAAATCTCTAGAATTCAGCTTAAACCAGACCCCTGCCGATTATGGGCGCCCCCTCTAACTTTAATTCCTGGATCCGCGCTTGGGATATATAGAGAGTTGGAGTGATATCCACTTATCATATAAGGAAACTAAAAATCATGAATTTTTGTTATAAATTATTAAAAACAAAAAATTGTATTTTAAATTCTTCATACGAATACATTTGATACGATACGGAGAATTGGTAATGAACTAGTATTAACTGGGAGCGTGATGTAAATCTTAAATTATTCCGATATGTAAGTGGAGACATATTCTGAATAACTAAAAAAACTAGAAGAATATCAGTCATAGATATGACAGCAGCATATGATAAAATCTGAAAAGAAAAAGGAGGGGGGAATTTAATTTAAAATTCATTTGAACGACATTTAGTTAAACATGTAGATCTTTCCTAATGTGTGTTAAAGGTTGTCCGAATTTTTTGTGCTCTCTCTCTCTTTCTCTCTCTCTGGTGTAAAACATTTGATTTGCCCCGCTTTTGCGAAAGCGATCGAGGTTTCTTTAAATCTTATTCGTCTGTCTGTTTGTCAGTCAGACTGTAAATCTGTTCGTATGTCACAAAAATTCAACCTTGGTCATCTCTTTAGAATTAGAACAGAGAAGAAATAGAATTTCATATTATTCATGTGTTTAAACTGTGACAAGACCTTTTTAAATACACTACAAGAAACCTATATATTGCCGCAAGCGTCAAAAATCGGCCGCAAACCCAATTAATTGTTCCTTTGATATAGTAATAAGAAACTGAAATTTGCGTGATCTGTTTTTAAAATTTCTTACTTTAATCTATTAAAATATCCTCGTGACATAAAACACGTGCATGCGACATTGCCGATTTTCGTCATGCATAATGCATATACAATAAACTGTATTTGTATAAGCAAACTGTCCATAGACTTCTGCGTATCTGCACTCAGTTTGATACTTGTAAACGAACTCCGGTAGAAGTTTAATGCTAAAGTAGTTTTCGCAACAAATATAAAATATGTGGGGCTCCTCGCTCTCTCTTAGAGAATGTTAACACCCCACCCACCCAACTCCCCTTAGATCCACCACTACATTTCTTCTCTTTCAAGTCTCTGTCATGTTAGAGTTTGTTAATCAGGATTGGATGAATCATTTACACCCATTATTTATAAAATTTTGATTTTATGATTATTGTGCTTTTTGTTAAACATTTAAAATAGCTTTTTTTTAATATTCTATATAATATAAATAACATTTTTATTTAAATTGTTCTAAGTCTGCAGAAACGCACGGTGACTTCAAACTTTCATATCGAGTAACCGACCGCCTCCTGGCGGCCCCTAATAATTTTTTACCTCATGACCTTGATCTTGAAGTTCGAAATGCTTTTCAAAAACTTGAACCTTGGTCATAACTTTTGAATGAGAAAAGATACAAAGTCACAAGCCACGGTTTGGCGTCCGCTTACTAGTATGTGATAGGATTGTACATTTTAGTCGTGGTTTGTGACGATGGAAAATACACTGTATAGAGCTTTCACATTTTATATGTATATTATCATTTCTAAATACACTATGGATATTGACCTTGTGACCTTGAACCTTGACGTTTGACATACTTTTCAAAAATGCAATTTCCCCCTTATAACTTCTGATTGAGAAGAGATAATGCTTTCATATTTAACATGTTCATTGATATGATTTTTAAGATAGATATTTAATGCAGATTTGTATGTCCCATTCGTCTGGTGTTCCTAGACGATCATTTAGTAATTCATTAAACAGATATCTATCAAACTCAACCTCAGAAATCAGAGTATGATCATCTGTACAGATGGAGTTTCTGGGGTTATGGAGGACATCTATAATATAAGATCTAATGGAGGGACTATGTAGCAGGAATGCTAAACCCTTCCCATACAACTCTGACAGTCTTATATTTAATTGATGTTGTTTGACGCCGTGAATTTTACTCAAAAACATGTTGTTGCCTGGAATGAAAAAGTTAGGACAGACCCCCTCATACACCCATTTGAGGATGAGTTTAAAACAGACCCAGAAACACTCCAGAAGATTTTGTGGACACCAGTGAGGTATTGTATTTTGTTGAATCACCCAGAAAACCGCCGTCTTCATGTGATAGGAACACAGTAATTTATCAGCATCATCTAGTCCATTGTTAATTATTTCTGATAAGAACAATTTAAGTAAACCGTAAGTTAAGAATTGACAGTGATTCATTGCATAAACAAGTTTATGTTCTGCCTTTGAGAAAGAAATTGTCCATTCATGATCTTCATGATTTCCTAGCTTGTGTCCAATTGCTACAAAGTGACATCCATTTTTCACTATATCATCAACAACATGAGGCTGGGGCCATGAGTGACATCTGTCTATCCATGAGGAGGCAGATGGAGGCCAAAAGTCACAAACAAAACAGTAGGCATTATCAATTTCCCCTGCTCCTGTTGTTAGAGTGGCACAGGGTCCATGTGGAATGAATTCAGGTGACAATACAGATAGATAGATCTGTCTGTATTTAGAACTAGATACATAATATCTGTTATTCACTCTAACACTAACCCAAAGCATGTCTCTGTCCATGCTAGGTGACAGTAAATATAACAAAGTGAATCCTGGTGGACTATCAGAACAGTCACAGAGGATCAGTGATTGTCTGTTCGTGTCGTAATACTGAGACTGTGATAATTCCCAGATAATACGCTGATCATTATGCCAGAGCATAAAGTCCATATCTGATCCTTTCAGTCGGAAGCCTTCTCTGTAACTTCCACTTATCATCACACTTTGGTCTTTATTTGTTTTCCCTCGATTCATCACCATATCCCTGAGGTCCACCACATCTCTCCTCATGGCCACCAGTTGCGAGGTCCCCACTTTATGACACAGTCCCACAAACACCGACTCTGATATGCGTTGTATGGCTTTAGTACTGAGAATGATTAAAGTGGAATTTATATTCGCGTAAACATGTTATTAATTTTTCACTTTTTAAAATCTATAATATGATTAAATGCATCATAATTGATAAGCTTATTAAATCATTATTTATATAAAAAAAGTGTTGACAGTGTATATTTTCTCATAATAAAAAAAGAATTCATGTACATACATATGTCATAAAATAAAAATAAAATTTCCTAATCTGAATCAGTTATTTTTCTACTCAACTAAATCATTCATTTTTTAAATAGTGAAATTTATAACTGAAAGTGTCATATTTTGTAAAGGATATGTTTTTAATTCAGTGGTGTAAAAAGTTAAAACCAATTTTACTGTCAACATATTACACTGATTCAGATGATTCAGAAATTGTTTTTTAGAATTATAAATTCTTGTCATTAAAACTTACGTTTGTGAGCTTCTAATGGAGTCCATTTTCAGTGGCGTATATTCCTTTCTGCTAAAGTGTATTCTAGTGTGAAGTCACAGATTTCACCTGAGGTGCAAAGTGGGGATAAACGAAGAGCTTCCTCTCGATGGGTATTGGGGGGTCAAGCTCAGACATCTACAATTTTAATTTGATAAGTGAAAATTAAATATCTCACTTTTATATGATGATGGGTAACTCTGCTTGGAAAATATGGAAATTTTCTCACTGAATTAAATTCAATCAAAATGTTGAATTTCCTACTCACCCAATATAACTCAAGTTATCAATTTCGTTTCCTGCATGTATTATGGACTCCCGTTGCTTTCGATGAAATTTTCTGATATAGACTTAATATTGATAACACTTGAACTTTGGCTTAAAATATTTCGAGCTATGGAATTAGTTTGTCCTTAAATATAAAGCAAAGCTGTAAACATATTGATCGGATAGGTATAAAATTGCGGATTGCTATATAAGAATGCTTTTTATGCCCCGCCATGAATATGGCCAGAGCATATAGTGTTTGTCATGTCCGTCTTCCGTCCTTACATCCTTCCGGTCCTCCTTCTGTCCTTTTGTCACACTGCGTTTAGCTCAGTTCAAAGCTCATTTTAAAGAAACTAAGATATTTTCATCAAAATTCACATGCTGTTAGATATTAATGAGAGCTATGCAACTGCATCAACATTTTTGTTTACCTTTCCTTTGACCTTAAACTCATTTTCATGCGCCCGAATCGAAAGATCCGAGGCGTATATTGTTTTTTCCTTTCTGTTTGTCTGCAAATTTTAACCTTCGCCATTACTTTTGAACCATGAATGACAGACTTTATATTTGGTATGCCTACTCCATTAATGAAGCTCTTTCAAATGACACCAAGGTCAATGACCTAGTGACCTTGACTGTGACCTATATGCTAAAAATAGAGGTTTTATTGCAAACTTTAACCTTTGCTATAACTTTTGAACCATAAAAGATAGAGACTTAATATTTGGCATGCATACTCAACTAATGAAGCCCTTTCACATGACTCCAAGGTCAATGACCTTGTGACCTTGACTGTGTCTTATATGCTAAAAATAGCTTTTTTGAACATTTACCATAACTTTTGAACCGTAAAAGATAGAGGCTTCATATATGGCATGTTTACTCCACTAATGAAGCCCTTTCACATGACACCATGGTCAATGACATTGTGACCTTGACTGTGACCTATATGCTAAAAATATCTTTTTTGAACATTCATCATAAGTTTTGAACCATAAAAGATAGAGACTTCATATTTGGTACGCATGCTTCTCTAATCAAGATCTTTCAAATCACATCAAGATCAATGACCTTGTGACCTTCACTGTGACCTTTATGCTAAAGATATGTTGTTTTAAAAATTTGTTGCCGCCGGGCGCATAGTGTTTCACAAACACATCTTGTTCTTATTATAAATGAGTGTTTAGCTCAGTTTTAAAGCCACCAAGATAGTGTTATCAAACTTCAGCTGTTGATACGTACTTAAGAGAGCTACAGTCCCTGAAACTTTCCACATTCCCACCTGAACAGTGAACGCACGGTGAACAAACGCCGAACGAACGCAGAGCGAACGGTGAGCAAACGCAGAACGCAATTGAAGCGAAAACGCGAGTGCAAAGTGAACGGTGAACGAAAGGTGAACGCCAGATGAACTATTTATTCGGAATCCTTCTGATCTTTTCCTTGCATTGAAACTATTCTATTGTATTTTAATGTAAGCTGCTAAAATATAAATAAGCAATTAACAGATATAAATTAATAAATAATCAGTTACATAAAACAGATTTAAGAAAATTCCACAGAAAGACGATACATGTATTTGAAAAAAAATTATTAATGTAAGTTCTTTCGATATTTTCTGCACATACGTATGATGTTTTAAATTAACTTTTTAATAACACGCTTTTTATACGCCCTTTTTTTTAAGACGGGAAGTACTATATTATAGATTTCATGTCCATTTGTCTTTCTGTTTGTTGTAATGTAAAAGACGACAAATCGTTAACGGATGGATAATAATCCAATTTTTTTTACAAGACAAGAATACACAAAATAAAATATTTTTAACAAGTATATAAAAAATGCACGAAAACATGATGGAACTACATGTACGTCTGAGAATTATGAACAGTACTGCAGATATTCAGTTAATTGAATATCTTTAGGTCGAATTTAATTGATAGTGTGATTTTAGAAAAAAAACCCAATTGTTTAAAATGTAATACATTAGAATGATTTAATAAGCCCCCCCCCGCGCCTTTTCTCCCGAAATATAATTCTTGGTTAGTATTTTCAGTATATTATAATTAATATTTAACGTGTATTATGACACAAGAAAATCAGTCTTAAAACGAACATCAAAACGTACAGTCATTAAATAATAGTATTTCAAAATATACATGTGCCAACAGTAGTATTTTAAATTAGCAGAGACTATGTTTCCAATTCAGTTTCATACTTAATCCTTCCAGGTATAAATTCCCATTATTTTGTCTTCTGAATTGCGAAATTCAGATGTAGAAATTATGTAAAAAATGTTAAAACTTCTTGGAAATACTAAGTGACTCTTTGACCTCCGCATGTTCGGTGAAACGAGATTTCCACACCTCCACCCCTGTGTCGAATGATTTTGATTGACAGGACAAGCACGTGGACTTCGAGTGAACCGTGTGAACTTGATGAAGGAAAATAAAAGCCAGTGCCTACTGTCAAATGGATTTGTTAATCTTCAAAAAATGATTACTTTGCCTGGAATATTTAGGAAAAAAATATGATTTTTTATTCGATATAACAGATATATGAGAATGGAGGTGGCTCTCTCTCTCTCTCTCTCTCTCTCTCTCTCTCTCTCTCTCTAACAATTTTTATGGGCAGCGGAAAGGGCAAAAATTACCATAATGTGAAAATAAACAATTATTTTAATTTCAATGACCATAAAAACTTAACAAATTATATACAATGCATAATCAACAGACGTTTTCGCACAACAAATATACATTAAAGCAAAATCAACGACCACGTACGTAACAAACATGCATGAATACAAAACCAACAATCATCTTTGCACTCTTTGGTCAGAATTATATATGGAAGCATCCTCTGGAAGTGTACATTCAATTTTTTTCAAATCATGACCAACCAGAAGAATGGAGGAGCCATAAAGGTGGATCATAGTTATGCAAAGGAACATTAAGGCTTTATTGCTCTTATTTTAAACAGCAAAACCATTATGTACCAATTTTATTTAAAAATATCCGTAGGAAGTATAGATTGAAGTTTGTTCAAATACACACCTCCCCTCCTCCCTTGAACCCACTCTTATATTTAAACTTTTCAATACTTAACTGATTTTTCCTTCTAGGTTTTACATAGCCAGTTGCTCATGTGAGCGATATGGCCCCTGGGCCTCTTGTTGTAACATGTAGTATCATTTTTTTATTTCTTGCTTATAAATGAATTTTGCATATGTACATGTACCCCATCCCCCTTCCCTATTGAACATATATTCCCCCAAATTGAATTGCTTCTGATGGCCCTGAGAAAACAGGAATGGAAAGGTTGCAACATCCTGAACAGCAGTACACGTTATTGGTCATTTCTTATGTCAGTCACACTCATGGAAGATCAGTACCGGAATAGATCTGGTTTATTGAATTGTGCCATGTACTGTCTAAAGCTTTTTTTTTTTCTTTCAGAAGAGTATATGCTGGCAAAATTATTGGATGTACACATCCTTCCTGGAATATAATCAATATTTCTATGTCGGGCACATACACATTTAGTAGCATCAGGTGTGCGCCCCCCCCCCCCCCCCACCCCCCGTCTTACATCAAACCATCGTCTTAAGCCATGGTCCTAAGTCCGCTTTATGATAGGATATCGTACATTTTGGGCGCGTGGTTTGCGACAATGAAATCAAATATACTGCTGAAAATGTGTATTGAAAGACCAGTCCGCCCCTACTTTTTATTTAAAGGTATAAATAAAATTGGCACTGAGAGACGTTATAATCCCCGCTCCCTTCCGAAACCAGAATGGGAACAATTTCCCCTTTTTCTGTTTATTCAATATTTTTATCTAGTTTTTTTTCAGATTCGAAAAGTAATTTTTCCTCTCTAGCTTCCCCGTCCTTAAATTGTTATATTTTTCAAATGGCCAGTCTCAGCATTATTCAAAGGGTAAACCAAGGAAGGGTATAAAGCAGCTCAGAAGTTATCCATTTTGTCCAAATAAGTTTTTTTTTTCACCTAGGAAAACAAAAAACTGATGGTTTCTTGAGGTGTACATGTAGTTTTAACAAATGAATAGCTATAATCCTAAAGAATATTGGAAACTGATTAAATACCTGAGATAAACTGAAAACACAAAAGAAAATTTAGAAAAGTCAGTTGATGAAAATACATGGTTAAACTACTTTACTACTTTATCCAAACTACCAGAAAAGTACAAAGGAAGAATCAACACAATTGAAACTAAAATTAATGAATTATTAAACAATAAGGCGGCTACCTCTTTTAATAAACTGGATTTCATGATATCTGCACCTGAAATCCAAAAGGCCATCAACTCCTTAAAGTCTGGGAAAAGCCCTGGCCTAGACAACATCTCAAATGAAATGATAAAAGCATCCCAAATTTACATAAACTCCTGTATTCTGAAATTATTTAATCTTGTATTAACATCTGGAATATATCCAGAGAAATGGCTAGAGGGTTATACAACACCAATCTTTAAATCAGATAATCCTAAATTACCCCAAAACTATAGAGGAATAACAATAAACAATAGCATAGCAAAACTTTTTAATATCATTTTAAATAACAGGCTTAATACATATTTAATAGAACATAAAATAATACATGAAACTCAAATAGGTTTCTCAAAGGAATCCAGAACATCAGACCACTTATTCGTAGTAAAATGTCTAATTGACAAATATATCAACACTGGCAATAAAAGGCTATATGCTTGTTTTGTAGATTTTCGCAAAGCTTTCGACACAGTTATTCATGAAGGCATAAAATTAAAACTATTACAATTAAATATAAACGGGCTGTTTTTTAACATTTTGTGCAACATGTACAGACATAGCCATAATCATATAAAAATAGGTAACAAATTAACTCCCCCATATAGACCAGAAATAGGAGTTCGACAGGGAGACGTATTAAGCCCAAATATTTTTAAAATATTTCTCAATGATTTTTCCAAATTACTTGATGAAGAAAATACTGGACATGTTTCTCTTTCTGGAAAGAAAATTTCCTCACTCTTATATGCTGATGATCTTGTATTATTATCGGATAGCCAAAAAGGACTGCAAAACAAATTAGACCTACTTTACAAATACTGTACAGACTGGTGCTTAGAAATTAATACAAGTAAAACCAAAGTAGTGATCTTTAATAAAAGTGGTCATTTTATTAATGAAAAGTTCACACTTGAAAATTCCCTTATTGAATGTGTAAACAAATATAAATACTTAGGTATTATTTTAACCTCATGTGGATCCTTCAAAGAAGCAAGATCTCATTTATATTATAAAGCGCTTAAAGCTTCTTTCAAATTATACAAAGACCTAAAAGCTGTTCATCCTCCCATCAAAACACTCCTACATCTTTTTGATCACATGATAAAGCCTGTTGCATTATATGGCTGTGAAATTTGGGGAACCCTTACAGCACGCATACAAGATAAAAACAAACATTTATACGATATTTTTAAAGAGTGGGAACCGGTCACGGTAGCCTAGTGGTAGAGCGTTCGCTTCGTGATCGGGAGGCCCGGGTTCGATTCTCGATCGCGGCGCCGCGTCATACCTAAGACGTAAACAAAGGTAGTGACTGTTCCTTCGCCAAGCGCTCGGCACTAGAAGTGAAAGTCACGGGTCTTTCGGATATGACCTTAAAAACGTAGGTCCCGTGTCACGGTAGGCGTTGGCACGATAAAGAACCCTCACTGCTCAATGGCCCTGAGTGCCGAGTATAGGTCTAAATTTAAAGCCCTTCACCGGCATCGGTGACGTCTCCATATGAGTGAAAAATTCTCAAGAGGGACGTTAAACAATATACAATCAATCAATTAAAGAGTGGGAGGCAGAAAGCTTAAATATCAAATTTTGTAAATATCTATTGGAAGCTGGGAAGAAAAGTACTAATATTGCAATAATTACTGAACTGGGAAGATACCCTATGTATTTTTCAATTATTCAAAACATCTTATTATACTGGCATAGGTTGCAATCAAGTCCAGAATCTTCCCTATTACATAAAGCATATACAGAAAATATTAACCTTAGTCAAGGCAATATTAACTGCTGGTACAAAAATGTAATTTATTATAGTAAGAAAATTAATCTCTCATTACCAGAATGTAAAACATACAAAAACACATTTTAAAAAAAACAAGTTAAGAAACATTTGAAAAAACACTTCCTACAATACTGGAAAATGAAACGTGAAGAGGGACTGAAATCTGGAAAACTTACTACTTATTTTATGTTTAAAGAAAATTTTATAATGGAAAAATATATGTACATTAAATCTCATGAAATAAGAAAATCCATTTGCAGATTTAGAATAAGTGCTCATGACCTAAGAATTGAAAAAGGCAGATATGAATCTGTAAAAGATAATGCTGGTCAAAGAATCCCCTTAGATAGAAACAAAAGAATATGTTTAATGTGTAACCAAAACAATATAGAAGATTAATATCATTTTCTTACTGAATGCCCATTATATACTGAGGAGAGAGATAAATTTTTTCGTGATATCTCATCACTAAACAAAAATTTCATATTATTATCAAAAGGAGACAAATTTCTCTGGTTAATGTCTAACGAAGATAATCTAATTATAACAAAGCTAAGTGAATATCTTGTCAAAGCCTTCAAAATAAGGCATAATGCCATGAGTTTTCATAAATAATGTTATAGACACATATTTATTTGTAAACTGGTATATATGTATATTGATAATATTGATTTTGATTGCATGTTAATTTACAATTTGATAACCCCAACTGCTGCATCTACATGTCCAGTTACTTGTAATATTATATCAGATATATACATGTGTGTGTATGTGTGTTTATGTTTGTATATGTTTACTATAACCTTTCTTTTAGAACTTTCTATCTTGTCATTGTAAGAAACCTTTATGCCTTCTGGGCCCAAAATTGGAAATAAAATTATCTTATCTTATCTTATCTTAAGCCTGCAAAATTATGTATTCAGTGTATATGTACTTTACCTTCATTATGTTAGCAGGAAATTATAATAAATTTAATCCTTTGATCCGCTCCAATAGAATACTACGCAAAAGTAGCGATCTACTGGAGCGGATCAAAGGACATGAAGGATGTAATACCACTTAGATTGAAGAGCTTTACTATTTTTTGTTCAAAGGATTTCACGTGAGTTGTGAGCCATCGATTAAAACCTGAAGGAAATAGTGTGTAGGATCACATGTTTTCATGAAAATGAGAATGAATAAGCTTATTCAAATGCACACAGCCCATGAAGTTTACCAGTTTGCGGTACTGACATAATATATTTTCCTGTGTAGTGTGTTGGATGAAGAAGCTACATTTGATGTATGTCGTATATTGCAGTCATCTCTTCTAAAATATTACGGGTATCATGGCACGTTCATTGCAGGACATCTTAGTTTGTTTTGATTAGGTAGAAGGAATTACTTCAATTAGTTAAGTAAGGTAATATATCAATCAATATAATTTTTTAGCTTACTTTCTTCATGAATGCATATTTTAAGTATAATCTGCATGATTTTTGTCTTTCATGAAATTGGAAATGGATACATGCAGTTTAAGAACCCTCTATACACTGACGAAAAATGTTTTTTGGACTGAGAGAAAATTATATAGTGTAATTGAGGCTATTTTGAAATAAACTAATCCATTTCTAATATAGGGAGCGTGCCCTCTTTAACCAGGAAAAATTTTTGAAGACAGTGAAGTAATGACAAAGAAAAATTTCTTTTGATTATTCAAATGGAGAAAATATATGCAAATAAAGTTTTCAATTACTTTATCTTGGTCTAACATAATGTTTAGAATAGATGGATTTATTTAAAATTTTGTCATACAATGCGGATTACAATTTATTCTTTTTTATGTCAAATGGTGGGTCAGTCTAACTACACGCAAGTACCCTGAAATTAGGGTGCAGTGTAGAGAGGGTCCTTAATATTGCAAAAACATTTAAATGGTTAGAGTTAATAAATATTTTTATTTTGTAGCATGCGCGGATCTAGGGTGTGGGGGTGCCCCCCCCACCCCCCACGTCGGGATTTTCAAAGATTTAAAATTGTAAACAAATCACGATCTCAGAATATCACCACATCGCCATATATAAACGCGGACTCCTATAAGTCATTCATACATGTACTAAGTATACATATTACGTAGATCAATTTAAGGAAGTCGATCTTGTTTTAATTCCCCTTTATCATCGCGCACCACTCTCATTCATTCCCCTACATGTTCTACCGTTTATGCTATTAACATTACCCAGAAGGTCATTTACCCAGGCACTGCTCGTACATATTTTTTTCCCGTTTACTTTAAGATAGTAACATGTTATTATAATACATCTGCCGCTATATCACCCCCTTCATTCCTCTTAAAGCTTCCTTGTACTATAATAAAGTTACCCAGGTCATCCATCTACAACTGTAGGTACTGACTACTGAACATACATATTTATTCCGTTTTGTACTTTAACATGTTATTCGAGAAGGGAATTTAAACGGGAAGAAATACCGGAGGTTACTGACATTTTAAGATATGGAAGTCTAGGTTTAATGTAGGACATGAACTTGTTAATCCGAGTATCTGCGCACAACTACTGAATATATTATACACAATACAGCAGGAGTTTGTTATAATGTGAATGATGGTGCACATATTAAATAAATTCTAAATTTAAATTCTGTTTTCATCGAATTCATATTTCAATTACAGATTTTAAATTTGTACAGCCACGAATGTGATAATTAGGTCTTTCGACCTTTCTGTGGAAAAAATGAAATTGTTCAGCATGTTTGAGATTATTATTGCTTTGAGCCGCCTTATGTTTTTGAGTTTCAAGATATTTTATCGAAAAGTTCTATAGCCTATGAAAAAATTAAGATATTTTTGCAGTTGACCTTGCGTAAATGATCTTTGACCCTTCCAAGAGTTAACTTTTGACCTTGAAATTAAGGTCAAGGTCCTTCAGAGTTTGAAATAAAACTCTTTTATTTACTCCTTTGTTTTTCAATATCCATGCATATACGCTCGTATATATTTGATTGTAGCCTTTTAAAACCACAAACCTTACCTTTGAAACATGCAACTATCCTAAAAACGAAAACCCGTCTTTTTCCTGTGAGTGAGGGTTTGTGTGTGAGGGTGTGTACGTGGGGGGTTGGGGATGGAGGGTGGTGGTTGGGTTGGGTGGATGGTAGGGTGTAAGACAACAACTCTTTCCTATAATAGATAATTTTCTTTTAATAGATAATACATTGATATATTATACATGTAATACTCTGTATCGTTTTTAACGGGATCATATTTTCAGAGAGAAGGGGGGGGCTCAAGTAGACTTTTCTGATAAAAATGACCGTTTTCCCTCGTTAATTGTCGTTGTTGTCGTCGTCGTAAAATTTTCACGTTTCCATTTTCTATTCAAGAACCACTGGGCCAATTTCAACCAAATGTGACTGACACAAAGTAACCTTGGATGAAGGGGATTCAAGTTTCTTCAAATGAAGGGTTACATGTTGTCTTTCAAGGGGAGATAATTATGAATTAGTCAAACATTGATGGCATCTTTTAAAAATCAGCTTCTCAAGAACCGCTTGGCCAAGAAAGATGAAACTCAATTGGAAGTATCCTCAGGAAGGATAAATTCAAATTTGTTCAAATCATGACCACCTAGGGTAGGGTGGGTCCTACAATGCCCGATCAAAGTTTTACATATATAGGAATTATAATAAAGGAAAAATCTTTACAAAATCTTCTTCTCAAGAAAAGAAAAGCTTTGATTGGTGATATTTACATGGATGCATCCTGAAGTTGATTGTTCAGATCATGACAGCCGTGGGTATAGGCTGGGGCTGCGCAATGAAATTTTACATAGAAATATGAAAAAAAAATCTTTTTATAAATCTGCTTTACAAGAATACTACAATCCATGATTAGTGAGATTTATAATGATTTTTGTGCAAATCATAGCCCCAGGTAAGGGTGGGGCCACACTTGGGCGGCAAAGTTTTACTTAAGAAAAAAAAATCCTTTTCTTAATTAAGAATGGCAAAGTTATTGATATGGAGTGAGACATCCTCAATTACTGAATTACATGTAGAATATGCCCCTCTCTTCCTCCCCTTCCAGATCCACCCATGAAAAAAAAGTGAGAGCGAAGCAGACCGCAAACGGCAAACTCTTAATTTCATTGCGAATTGTTTTTTAATGGCCTAATGATTTGAGTGAAAATCTAGTTTGATATATTGTACGACTTGTCAAATATCGGGTCAATTTTACAGAACGACTAATTCCAGGTACGATTTGTTTGAAAATTGACTTCGGCTGTCGATCAGATTTTCTCATTGATTTTTATATAAACTGAAGATGACTGCAGCTGTTCCTTGGACGAGGAGAACGTGTGTTTTGCTGACAGGTCTCTTTTTGTTGTACTTTCAGATTTTATTGCAGAACACGCTTCTATGCATCGCTGACATTTTTTCTGCATTTGTCGTTCTTGCAACAGACGACGTTTTAGGGGTTTGTTGCTAGCCAATATTGCAAATGCTGGCGATCCACCAAGAATGCATAAATTATAATTCATGACAACTAAAAAGAAATGTATGTTATACTTTTCTGTAAATAGATAATGTAAAAGCGATGAAATTATTGCACCCTAATTGATTTTTCCTGTGATGTGTGTAAAGTGAAAGTAAGAAATAATAACCATTGCCATTGGTATATTTGTACACTTGCCAAATTATGATAAAAAAATTTGATTATCTTTGCTGATTGCATAATTAATGTACTAAAGAGTTTTCATAGTGCACAAGATCCAATTGATATGAAATGACATCAGCCCCTATAATTATAGAGAACTGTTATCAGTTGTTGTTTTTTGACTGTCAGGACTTCATATTTTGTATATACATCATTACATGTACAGGAAAGACTTAACTGTCAGGTTAGCCTTCATTTGTCAAAAATTCATATTGAAATTGAACTGTAGGAGAAACTAACAAATTATTTCTAGTACGTACGTGACATAAAGATTGATGAAATTACAAAACACTTCTTCATTGCAAGCTAAGCCATTGGTTTTGTGTCCTTCCTATTTCTAAAACTCATGGCTTATAATGATAACAGCTGTTAATTATTATTATTTTGTTTTTGTAGAATTTATTTTTCCCCTTTGGTATGACTCAAGTTGATGGTGTACATTTAAAAAAAAGATTATTTTGACTATGGTAATTGAAAGTTAGTTGATTTTCTTACTGTAGAGAAATGGCAGTGTTCCAACTTAAATGATTTTACTAGCATTTAATATTGATCCTCTTTACTGATTAAGATAATTGATAAAAGTAAATATTGTTGAAGATAGGTTACATTTGTAAGTCGATCGATTTTATCAATTGTCAGCATCTTTACTTTCTTATGTTACATTGCTTATAGCTATTTCCCCCTGTGTCGCATATGGCACTTGTTCGTACTAATTGTAATTTTACATGGGCAACAATTTAGATAAAAAAAAATTTAATTTGACCTACACATAAGTGAAAGTAAAGTTCATAGAAAATTGAAATGTGCAGATATGTAGGTTTTGTGTAAAGGTTAAAGTCAAAAATAGAAATGGTTGTTATTTCACATACATAGTACACTGTACCTAAATTATGTTATGATCATGGCTTTTAACTTATGTTTCAGTCAGGAGCAGTTGTATATCTTAGCAGAGTGCCATGATTAAGGATCGACTGGTTAATTTAATTAACGAGTATATTGGCGAGTTTGTGGAGAACATCAATCATGATAACCTGAAATATAGTGTCTTAGGGGGTAAGTTATGTGTATATGATTGTACAGACTCTGAGGTGGATCCAAGATTCTCGAAGAGATATTTAAATTTATAAATTACCATCTCATAACCCTTTATGATAACAATGTTTTGCTGTAATGAAAAGAAAGAATAAATGTAGTATATATTTATTCAAAATCTGAACATAAATTTTGGTAAATTTAATATTTTGAAAGAAATTTAAATGCTGAAAATGTGCATGCTTAATAAAAAATAAATATTTTTTTCTTTAAGGTAATGTTGAACTCAAAGATTTGGTTCTGAAACCCAGAGCAGTGGTAGGTATTGAAAATATATGTCATTTTCATCTTAGTTTTACAATGATATTTTGCATTAAGTTCATTTAAATTGCTCCCATTTTCATTTCATCATAATCATAATAATACATTTCTCTACATGCTTTGACAGTCATCTTGGATCCCCAGCTATATAAATTTAATGAATTTCTTATACGGTTATGATGAATTACAGATATAAGGAAGGTATATCATAGGTCCCAGAGACTTTGTTATAACCGAGTTTTGCTGTATGTAATTTACAGCCAGATATTTCAACCATATAACATACAATATAATGCACAATACGTTTATAGCTAGATATAACAACAATATAACAGTTTTTATGCCCCCATAATCAAAGATTTGGGGGTATATAGTTTTTTTGTCATGTCTGTCTGTCTGTCTTTCTGTCTGTTTGTCCCCAAAAACTTTAATCTTGCCCACAACTTTTAATTCAGTGGAGCTGTGAATTTCATATTTCACATGTGTATTCCTTTTGACAAGACCTTTCTTTGGGTACCACCAAATTTGACCTTTTGACCTTGGCGTTTGAATTTGGCCATAACTTTTGAATGGTAGATACTAGGACTTTCATACTTCACATATGTATTCTTTGTTAGAAGGCCTTTCCTTGGATACCAACTTTGACCTTTTGACCTTGATGATTTCCGTACTTATGGAAAAACTTTAACCTTGGCCATAACTTTTGAATGGTAAGGACTAGGGCTTTCATACTTTACATATGTAATCATTGTGAAAAGACCTTTCATTGGATACAATGAACTTTGACCTTGGAGTTTGACCTACTATTTAAAAACAAATCTTGTCCATAACTTTTGAAGGGTCAGGGATAGGGCTTCCATACTTCATATATTCGATCCTTGTGAAAAGACCTTTAATTTGATACCAAGAACTCTGACCCTTTGACCTTGGAGTTTGACCTCCTTTTAAAAAACTTTAACCTTGGTCATAACTTTGAATGGTTAGGGCTAGGCTATCATACTTTACATATGTAATCCTTTTGACAAAACCTTTCTTAAGAAACCAACAATTTGACCCTTTGACCTTGGAATATGACCTCCCTTTCAAAAACTTAATCTTGGCCACATGAACTTTTGAACAGGTGGTGCTAGGGCTTTCATATTTCACAATTGATTTCTTGTGAGAAGACGTACCCTTCTTTGGGTACCAATATTTTAAATTTGCATTTAAGAAGAGTTTAATCTTCGCTACATTGCCATTGGGGGCATCAGTGTTTTACAAACACATCTTGTTTCTTACAGGTTCCCTAGCCTCCAAATTAATCAATATAGAGAATCCATTTACACACTGATAAAGATATTTGGCTTGAAAAGTATAGTTGAATTTATTACACCTGTATATGCTTAACAAGGCAAATTCAATAATTAATTAACCTGCATGAATACTTACCTGGATGAAACTCTTTTTTTGGCAATGTGGTAACATTAACAGAGATCACAGACATTTTTTGGTAATTAGCCTAACCTGACAGTTTTTGTCCCTTTCTGCCATACCAAGAGCTAGCCACCACTGGAAAGGTAGTGTGCCAACGATGGAAAACGAAGGGGTTGGGTAAACTCCTCTCCAAAACAGACCTATCTTCCATATTTATCACAGAGAACCAATGCTTACCAAAGATTGCCAAAAATACCTGAATAATGCCCATCTAGAGTTCAATGGGATAATTTAAAGTGGCATTGTTTATTGAATCTTGATGACAACTTCACAGTAAAGGTGTCAGAGAGACAAAGAGATATGGATCCCAGCACGTTAAAAGGATTTAAAGTCTATACATCTATAAATGCTTTATTGATTGGTCTAGGGTACACATGTTAATCACCCAACTACAACATTACTTCACATCCACATCATAAGATCTGAATTCAGTAAGACAAATGATGCAAACCATTTAGATCTAATCCAAGTTCAGAATGTAGGTTTGTCAGTCTTTTATACTGCAACTTTATTTCCTAATGTGCGCCAAGTAATTAACTTAGCAACAGCAAGTGTCTGAGCAACTCAGTCTAATTCTTACATCCGTGCCATATCACTGTCTGTAAGAATTTACAGGGTGTGGATCTAAGAATAAGTTTGATTTTAGAATGTGAGCTGCTAACCTGGACAATAACTTAATTACTCATTTCATGTCAACCACGGGAGCAAAAATAGCAACATCAGAAAGTTCAACAGTGCAAAGAAATAGAACATTTTTAGACTTTAATCTAATCAAGTTTCCTAAAAACAACAATTTTACTGTTCATTTAGTCATCAATTAAACATATATCTATTTCAAATTTTATTTTAACTCATTTTATTCCTAGCTTTCTGCTATGCATATACATGTACATAATATTTCAAGATGTGTCATTTAGAAAGTTTAATTGTTCACTGACACTGATAAATTAGATCTGAAACTTTTTACTCCATTACAGAACCTTACCCGCCATCAGTTGCTGTAGTTTTTCTTCTGAAAGGTTATCAATGCTCAAAAATGGCTCAGGCTGCAAAACAAAACAAAAAAATTCAAAATCTTTAGAACTTCAGAAGAATTTAAACAATTAAATAGTATTAAAAAAATCACCATGCTATGGTAATTGGTTGAAATACTTTATATATTGAAAAAAATATATTGAAATGTACAGTAATGGAAAAATTGATTTTACATATCTTTTCTTATGAGAGGTATATATGAAATGACAGCTATATCACTACACAATCGATTTTCAAATTTTCAGGCACTTGCTCTGAACTTCAGATGAATACAAAATGTATTATGAATTATTTATAAATTCAAAAGTCTGAGTGCTTTTAAAATAGTTAAGATATATAAAATTCACAAATTGCAAACATTTTTATAGTGTGCCAAGCAGTGCCATGTTTTCAGTTGTGAATTATTTTACAAACATATGCGTACAATACAAAAACATAACATTCAAAAGCACTACAGAAGTGTCAATGAGTATCTGATCATCTGAAGTGCTTCAAACCATGTGATTCTTAGTGTGGGTATAAGATCGGTCTTTTTTATAACTCAGATCCAGTGTCTGTTTTAAATAACATTCATAGTTTACAGAGTGACATAGATACTCAATGGATAATGGACAATTAAACTTCAGGTAAAATATCATAATATATCTGTTTTAAAAACATGGGGCATCAGGGATGCAACCTTACTGATAAAGATAATTACCAATACTCAAAACTTTTTTATCTATACCTATTTTGTAAATGTTATAAATTTTATTATTTTTCTACCTTGCAATTGATATTTAATAAATGCAATTCATGTTTTTTATCAGGGAAAAGTGCAATAATTACTGTAAATATGTAAGTAATGAGTTAGCATGGTCATAATTAAACAATCCAAAGCAAGAAGCTTGATTTTCATTTCACTGTGCAAATCTTTAATTATTAAAGAATTTCCACTTCAAATTTTAAATTATGCTTTTGAATTTAATCATCGTAAGGCAATGCTCTTAATTCCAATCTAAGATTATGTCTAATGCTAATCAGGTGCAAAATTTTGTTTTGTAATTCTTTTAATAACGTGATCACATATTTGAGTAACCAGATTGAAACATTCATTTATTACCAGTACTGTTTGAAACTAGTCTACTTTGTAATGTGCACGAACTAATATTCTGTCATGAATTAATTTTTTTGTTTGAAATTCATGAAATACCTTTTCAAATAAAAAGAGAGCATTACAGCATTCATGTTACAGGATAATAGAAACAAAAAGAGGCTTATTTGAAGTTTTTTTTTTTTTTTGACCCCTAAAGCATCTGGTTTTGTGGGATTGTCTGTGTTGATCGATACATCAAAATACCACTACAAGTACATATGTACTGACATAGGTTATGAGAAGACGGGGAGAGAGGTCCAGCTAGGAACAAGCTATAAAATAATCACAAAAATTAAATGTAAATATTTTTCTTACAGGATTTTTTGTTACTTCTTAAATGTTTATAAATAAACAAAGTACTTTTTTTTAATATCCTGGCTAGACCTTGAGTGTTATGAATTGTGGTTTGTACACAAATCTGGATTGTAAAGCAAATAAACAATAAATTATATCATAACTGTCCATATGTTTTACAAACGTACATCTAATTTCAATGCATGGCTGACCTTTTTATTTGATACCTTGAATAAAAAATACACAACTCACTTATATGTTATTCATCCTTTGCACAGTTTATGCTTTTGCTATACATCTGTACATACATATAATGATTTTCATTTGTAAGAAAATATACATCAATTGATTTATGTTCAGTCTATCACCTTGCATATTCACTAGGAATAAGTAACTTTTGCTAATTTTTTCACCCTTTGTTATAATTTAGACATAATATTGATATTTCAATGTATGCCTCTGGTTTTTTCCCTAGGGGGAAGGCCCAAAGAAATGAAAAATACATGACTTTATTAAATAAAAGCTAAAAGATATAAAGAGTAGTGTTAGAGGATCAATTGTCTGCATAAAATACCGGTATATGATTTTATGTAATGAAGTCACACATGAAGTACGATGTAATAAAATGCACTTTTTGTTTTAATGCAGATCAATGTCAACATATTCCTCAAGATCAGAATGGTACCAGGTTACTTGCACCATGACCGACATCCAGAAAGTGGAAGTCTATCTAAGAATTTAAAAGTATAAAACGAAGGGCTACAAAGATAAAACGGTCTATTACCTCGTGTGGTTTGATGGGTCTTGCTCTTCATACTGTCTTAATTACCGATATAAACTGAATTTCATTCAAGGAGTAACTGTTCTAACTGTCATACATAGCCCCAAAACTTTCAGAACTTTGATTGCAATTGTGCAGAAAGACATTTTGTTTTTTCATTTGTTTTCCAAAGTTGAAAATGATCAATGCACATCTTTTTTACAATTTGGTAGATAAATAAAGCTACCTCAGGTAGGTAAATAAAGCTATGTAGGTATATCAAGCTACGTAGCTAAATCTAGTGATTGTACCAGACCTGACAAACACATCAAAGATAAAACAGTCTATTACCTCATGTGGTTTGATGGGTCTTGCTCTTGTCTTGATATAAACTGAAGATCTACCGGACTGACTTTTTTTGTCATTGCCAGCAGACATCACTTTCCTGGGTCCCGACTTAGTTCTCGCAGACGTCCTGAAACTCTGCGTGGAGTAAGTCCTGTCAGTGTTGTCGAGGGGAATGTCTACCTCCAGCATAAGATCTGGATCTAGATCCAAGTTTATGTCAACCGCATTATCGGATTTAGCTGAGGACCCTCGAACCATAGAACGATTCGGCGATAGGTCATCCACTCGCTCTCGCTTTTCTTGTTCCGTCATATTTTGTTAATTATACATGCATATAGTACGCTCGTGCATATTTGCAGCTGGTAAACATGTATAATCGGTAATTAAATTAAATTCTATATTAAGTGCTTGAACTATATAAATTTTATTTGAAGCAAAAAAAAAAGTCCACATGCAGTTACACATATAAAGAATTATATACATGTACCTTAATTTAAAAAAAAAAAATATTTTGATAGTTTTGTTTCGTTTCGGCAGGTTTCGTTTTGATTTCGTTTCGTTTCGTGTTGATTCCGTTTCGTTTCGGTAGGTTCCGTTTCATTTCGGTAGATTTCGTTTCGTTTCGGCAGATTTCGTTTCGTTTCAGTTCGTTTCGTTTCTATTTCGTTTCACACTTTACAGGTACCCTGTACATCCTTAAATCCTACAGAAGTTCAAAAATTTCATATGCACGCAGTGCTTATAATGATATTTGATTTTTGTTGTTTTACAGCTGGGTAAAGGTGTCAGATTTTTCCCTGTATTGGAATTCACGGCTCGGTAGTAGTGATCTTGTGGGAGGAGAAAATCTTGTTCAGTCGGGTGATTGGAAGGTAAGGGTTTGTAATTTTCAGTGTTCAAGACTTACAGGGCATGCAGTGAGATGTTATTTCTGTGTTTATTTTTTTGTGAAAAATCTTTAAAGTAATATATCATATTGTATACATTGCCTAATGTTTAATTTATTGTGTAATTTTTACTTAGTACATGTATAATAAATGATACACAATCCGTGGCCATAATATTTTAGGTCACTTGAGTAAACTCAGGTGACCTATTGCTATCCGTTTTTGTCCGTCGTCGTCCGTCATGCGTCGTGCCTCGTGTGTTAACATTTGGACATTTTCAGTTTCTTCACTGCAACCACTGAACCAATTTCAACCAAAATTGGCACAAAGCATCTATGGGTGAAGGGGAACAAAAATTGTGAATTTCATGATCCCTGCCCCCCTGGGGCCTGAGGGGTGGGGCCAAAAC